>NW_024340700.1:4195696-4200773 GCF_902729225.1 Pteropus medius | reverse complement strand
ATGATGGGAGAGATAGGACAGAGCTGCCCGCGGGGAGAAGGTGCTGGAGATGAGGGCCGATTCTCAGCAGAAACGTGGGAAACCCAGCGGAAAAGAAAAAAATTCAAAAGAGAGGAGATCGAAGGCAGAACAGGAGGCGGGACTCCCCTGTCGCCACCGTGTGAGGAGCGGACGAGGCACGAGAGGCCCCGTGGAGCCTTCTCCCCGGTTCTTGTTTTTTGATATAATAAATTGTGAGGAAGGAAACCAACAGGCCTTAACCGAGATTTTTTTTTTTTTTAGAAACCAAGAGCATCTGGCCATTTGTTTTCTGGCCTAAGGAAAACAAAAGTAACATTCTCACAAGTTAAAATGTGGGCAAATATCTCTCCAGACACCCACGCAAACAAGAAAATAACAGAAAACCTCCAAGCTTAAGAAGCAGACTTCACAGAAAAACGAAAGTGTGTATAAATCAAATGTGCCATTTCTTCCCCTGTCTCTTTAATTCTAGGAGACTCTGTAGCATAATATCTTTACTTTGCTAGAATCAAAGACAGGATATAGGCTATTAATAGGTGCCTTGGGAACTTTACGTGATTTTAAATTCTCCTTTCAACTTCTAACCAAACACAGAATGGCTCGTGACTGACTCTTCTCCTGCTAAATTGTAGCCATCCGTACAATATAATGTTTTCGACAAATTCTGCACAACAATTCATCTTTTTGCTGATACACAGACCACTGTAACTTTAAATTCACCGATAATGAGGCCTTTTAACAAACAGAGCAGGAAACACTGTGCGCGGATCAGCCCTGGGACAATGCGCCACGTTAGCTGGGTAAGCCCCTGAGTGAGGACTCGCAAAGTACCAAGGTTCAAAAGGCTCTCGGAATTTTTAAATGCGACTTAAAAAGGAACTTGAGCTCTTCGGCTCTTCAGCAGCTCCAGGTAATTGCAGACCCTTGAGTAGGCTTCCGGCTTCAGAAATGGAGCTTTAACTCTGAGCAGAGACAATAGAGTTTTATAATCGGTGGTTAGGGGTTACCCACGACGTTCAAGGTCCCAAGGCCAGCGGAGGCACTGGGGGTCGAGTCACTCTCGTGGGGACTGTGCCTGGATTTGGACAGCAGGTTCAAAGACATTTAATTCACAAATGCCCACTGAGGGCCCACTCCACACAAGACGTGTGACAAGGGGCTTTGGCACACGACAGAAGAGGTGAAGGGCCTTGGGGACAGTTGGGTTTGTGAGCACATGTGAGGCAGATATTCAAATGATCGTTGACGTAGGGTGGGCGTTTTGACAAGAGCTCTAACTGCTGTTACATTTAAAATCTCTCCACATGGGGGAGAGCCATAGGGCATCGACAGCTCAAGATTCCTTTCAGGGGAGAAGGGTCATCCACAATTCTGCACATGAAACACTGGCTCCAGAAGAGAACAGGACAAGGAGGGTCACAGTGGAGACGGAGATAGGAAGAGAGCGTCACGAGCACCTGTTTCTTCCTCTGCATCTGGAGAATACGTTTCTTATCTCCCGATGTTGCAGAGACAAACAAAATTAAGACAATTTTATATATTTTTGCTGTTCGGCGAGACAGGCATATTTCCTATTCTCGTACCCATTGTCCAAGTAACAGAATCTGAGTTCGATTTTTCTCATCACAAGAAAATGTTTAGTTCCTAAGAACGGTTTCATAAAAGAGCGGGAAATTGTAGAAAATAGAACATTTCCTGGTCTGGCGCCATACCGATAAGTAAAAATGACACTTTAAAGTTGAAAGTCCAGACTGAGGAGGTACGGATGATAATTCCCCCTGGGGCCTGCAAACTTCTTGACCTGCGAGGACAAGAAACGTGTTTCATCGTGATTCGCTCTAGATGTAGACAAGTGTGGGCTCATCCAGAAGCCGAAGCGATTGACATATGTTAGATCACGGTCCACAGATTGGGCAAATGTAACAGTGATATTCCAGAACATTCTGTCGAGAAGACAGCCATGGCAAAGCCACCCGCACAGACTCCTTTAGAGTTAATGCTTTTCAACAATGAGGCAGGCGGAGCTTCGGCTAGGGAGGCACGGGAAGGCACCGGGAGGTCTGCAGAGGACCAGCGGGCCGCCTCCGAGGCCGGACGCACTCACGAACGCCGGGGGAGGGTCGCAGCCTCCCTGTCTCCATCACGGCGTGTGAGGACGGACAGGCGGGGCTTGAAGTTGGGTCGAAGTCCACACAGGGTCAAGTTGGGGGCGGTAGGGGGACTACGGATAGAGTTTTGTCCTGATACAGGTATTTTTGGATTGTGAATAACACAGCTGTGTGAAATCGTATTCACACACCTGTAGGTGCATAAGCTCCGTGTCACTAGCGTAACAGGTATAGTGATCTCATCCCCTGAGATCACGATAGTTGAGGAAATATGATAAAAGCGAAGCCGCGCATAGAAACATTTGCTTGGCAAACCGAGAGAAGACTCTCGTGACAGTCGCTTTAGCCCAGGCCGTCTTCTTCCCAGGCCACGGATCTGCCTGCTTCCTGCCGGAATCCGGAGCAAGCTGACCGCAGAAACGGGACCAGGACACGCCCCTCCTTAAACCCTCCGTCGGCAGAGAATGAAACCCGCGCAGCGGCGTACCACCGGCTCGGTGGTGTGGTGGAACCTGGGCAACCACTCCCGTCTGATATCTGTCGCCACTCCGGGTCGATTATACTCCTCCGTCCGATGCTCCTCCTCCGTCTGATGCTCCCCGCCTCCCCGTCCGATGCTCCACTCCTCCGTCCTGATGCTCCATACACTCCCGTCCGATGCTCTCCCTCCGTCAATTATACTTCTCCGTCTGATGCTTAGCCTGTCAATGCTCCTCACCCAGTCTGATTAACCACTCCCCGTCCATTACTCCGTACTCCGTCCTCCGTGCTCCTCCCCCCGTCTCATGCTCCTCCGTCGCCGTCCTGCCTTCCACCTCGCTTTGTAACACTTTCCCCTGGCTGCCCCTTCTTGCTGTGCCTTGGACAGGCCAGGCTGCTTATCCCGCCAAGACCATTGCCAGAATGTTCCATCCCAGCTCTCACCAGAATCCAATGCAAATGTCACCTCCTCGGGGGAGCCTTCCCTGCCTGCCCTGACGGAAGCACACCCCCCCGCCCCCCCGCCAAAGCCGGCCTCATGGCCGTGTGGTCAGCACACAGGTGCCCGGGGCCCCGCACTCTAAAGGCCCGACTCTTGGCTTAATGCTCTGCTGTGGCCATCTTGGAGTCCTGATGGTTTGAACAAGCCCCCCCCATTTTCTGCACTGACCCTCAATTACGCAGCCAGTTCTTCCTTTCTCCTCAGATGCTTCATTTTTACGTCACCCGTTTGGTTTTCTACACAGCGCTTCCCGTTACTCAGAACGATCCTTTCATTCCTCTGTCTACTGACCTTTCTCATGTTTGAGACACGGGCTCCGAGAGGGCGGGACCCTCGCCAGCCTGGCTTAGCGCGGTGTCCCTACCACCTGGAGCTGGGCCAGACACGAGGCAGGTACTCAGTGAGCACGTGGTGAATTAACGTCAAAAGCGGAGCACAAAAAATAAAGCCCGGAGTCTGAAAAATCGAGAAAGGCGTCGACGTCAGCTCTCTGCCGTGGCTTCACGCTCATTTCCCTACGTGGGTCGCCCTGCCGATGTGAGGTGCTGAGTAGTAAACTGTGCACGTGTCACCCCAGAGTAAATTTGTCCCCAGGAAGAAGGACCCAGAACAACACTTAGACACTGAGTGCCAGCACGCCTCGCCAGGAGCCTCAGCCGGAGATCTCATCTTCCCGCTGCTGGAGGAGCCCCGGGGTGTTCAAGTACCCTTCCTCCTTCCATCTGTGTCCTGGGGGGTGTCCTCAGCATGTACCAGGTTGGCCTGGCCCCAGCGGGGTTCGCGAGGTCAGTGTGGTGACAAAGGCCAGTTGGGCTGGGGAACCCCAAGAGCGTTCACCCCAGCCGCTGTGGCAACTCCCCCGCCCTCCTCCGAATAGTGTCTGCCCCAAATGGGCCCAAGGATGCCGAACTCTCAGCCCACCCCCAGCCCGAGGGCCCAGCCGTCTGAAGGAGGGCGGCCCCACCCTGGACCTGGAGCCACCAACCGAGCAAAGCTCGAAATGCACCCAGTGGGGGCACCCACCCAATTCCCGGCTGTCGGGCCAGTTGGGTTGGGCGCTCTGCTACTTGGGGGTGGCAGGACCCTAATCGATAAATGATGGTCATTTGTCTAAATCGGGAACATCGGGGAGCCCGTCTCGATTCATATTCGCCACAGCTCTTCTCCTACGATCAGCAACACGAGATGTTTTACGGTAAACTGTAGTTTTTCGAGCGTTTCGTTACATTCATGTTTGAAAACAGAGAATGCGATGAATTCTGATCTCGCCATTAAGGCTGTATCTGCATCAGAAGGTCTTTTACAAGACCATGGCACTCTGATGGCAGCAAGACAACATACCCGTCCTCGAGGTCGCAGTCTCATGTCGCTCAGAGCCAGGACGAACGTCATAAACCCTCTAAGCCTCTGTCCCTCCAGCGGCGCAGTGGGAATGATAGTAATTACACCGATGTTACGAGGCTGTCGGCAGGACCGAGTACACGGACACACGTCACCGCGAAGCCAGTGCCTGGAGAGAAGCGGAATCCACAGCCCTTCACCGCCGCGACGCTGTCGTCACCATCGCTATTAACCAGCCAGGAAGAAGGGGGCGGGGGGGAGGGGACAAGGTGGGTCGCTACCCAGGAGAGATCATAGTGTCACTGGGGAGTTAGGCAGCTGTTCACAAAAAGATAAAAGATGCATGCTCGGGGGATTTTCGAGACGAGGTGTCCACAAGGGCGCAGGCAGAGAGACCTCGAGGTGACGATGGCCGGAGGCCTGGCCGGATGGGACACCCCGGGCCTGAGGAGAGGAACCTGACCTTCCAGCCGAGGTCGGGACAGAAGGGCAGGGGCGCTTCGGCATCAGCCACCGAGGCGAGGTCCCGGCACCAGAAGGCTCAGCAAAGCGGGGTGGGATGTCCCCAGAGAGGGCGGTGGGAGAGCACGGGGTCTCACGCAGCCCTGGAGCATCGTCCAGGGGG
>NW_024340700.1:4190003-4195683 GCF_902729225.1 Pteropus medius | reverse complement strand
ACACACACACACACACACACACACACATATATGTGTATATATATAGTTTTAAGAAAACGTAATTGAACTTTGAGGCAGATGACCTAAGTATGAGCGGCTGGAGTTCTGAAGGCAAGGAGACCACTGAGGACCTGCCTTCCACGTCCAGGTTTGGGGCGCGAGCGTGGCCAACGGGGTTTGACGGACGATGATGAGGATGACAAATTATTTCCAACTCCTCCCCCTCCACCCCCTACTCATCTTCAAACGAAGAGCTGTGTTTTTCACTCCAGGGGCTATGGGAATAATAATACACAATAACACACACACACACACACAATAATGTCAATAATAATAATAATACACACACACACACACACACACACACACACAGAGTGAGAAAACGTTTAATAATGAATGCAGTTCTGTAAGAGGGAAAAACGGAGTCGGCCGGAGCTGCTCCGACCACCAGGGGGCGCGCCAGAGCAGCGGCGGGCCTGGGCCCTGCGGTCCCCGGGTGGGCGCCAAGCGGAGACCGTGGCTGCGCTGCGCTTTACGGGGTTAGCCCATCACCCCAAGGTCAGGGCAGGCGTCGATCTCTGATGGGGCCTACGCAGGGGTCGCCGGGACTCGGCCCGCGCGAGCGGCCGTCCGCGTGCAGGTAAGGCAGGTGTGCCCGATGCCCAGAAGCGGCGCCCAGAACCAGCGCCCGGGCCGCGACCCCCGCGAGGGCGTGTGCCCCGCAGGCTCCGGCTGCACAGGTCCGTCCAAACCCCTCCTCCTGCCAGGGCCGGGGAAGGTCGCCAGGTTCCCCAGGTTAAAAATAGGGGGGTCACCGCAGAGTGCTGGCACCGGCCCGCAGACGACACAGGACCTCGGGAGAGCCTGGACACTCGCCAGGTGCTGTCTTCGCCTTCGGCCACCGGGAAGAGGAGGAGAGGCGAGGCTTAGGGGCGTCCCGCCAGGAAAGAGCAGGCGGGGGAGGGAGGGGAAATGGTTTTCCTGTGAGTCAAGAAGGGACAACAGCTGTCGCCACGGGGGGACGGGGGGCGAGGAGGGGGAAATGGGGTGCAACCAGCCACTAGAGCCTTGTCAGCGGAGTCAAAACAAGCAGTCAGAAACATGAGGCCCTTAAAAATACAGTAATTCAGGCTACATCAAAGCAGTGATTAGCACAGCTTCCTGGCTGTCTCTTTCTGTTTATTTATGGTGCATTACACATCTCAATGCTATTTTCATAAGGTGTCAGCTGCCACGGTTCCATATTTGGGTGACAAAGTGCCTGAGGAGTACTACAATTACCATGCACCCACCCCCGGCCTTCCACGAAGCCAATGTCAACCAGTAACAGCCACCTCTCAAAAAAAGAAGCAAAGACAAGTACGTGCTCCAAGGCCTCCGGGCGCCTGTGCGGGGAGCTGAGGCCAGCGGGCGAGGCCAAGTTCATCTCCATGAGTCACGTGCAAGGGAGAAGTCACCTCTGACATCTTCCCTGAGATCCTTCTTTTGTTTCACAAATCCTCGTCATTTGCTCGTGGAGATTATGCTTCAAACTCTGGAGTTCTCCAGCTGCCCCAGAACCGGCTTTGTGTCAGTGCGTGTCGGTGTGGGGCTGGGCGCAGGGGAAAGTGGAAAGTCACTGGGAAATTTCTCACGGCCCCCCGTGGGTTTCCTTCCTTTTAAAAAGGGATGATAAGGGGACCGCTTTAGGCAAAAATAACATTCCTTCTCACATCAAATAGGCGAGAAGCGTGTCCCCTGCAGATAAATTTAGTCACGATTCCCTTCCCTCTCGTTACAATTACTCCACTTGAAAAACACGAGTCGGGTTATTTATGCCATGGGAGGAATGTCACTTCAGCCCTGGGAGATAAAGCAGGTCGGAGCAAATGAGAGGTCAGGAGGGGGTGAGGGGACGCTGTGTGGGGCTGGCCAGGCCCCCAAGGTGAGTGACGGTCGCGGGGAGAGCCGACGAGCGCCTCCTGCTGAAATGTCACCACCTTGTCACAAGGGAGCACACCATTCAAGAGTTTCGTCTCAGGTGGATAAATATTCAACGTGTCATCACAGCGCCGAATTCACTGTCACGGTTTCTATCGAAAACATGGATTCCCCCGCCGACATGTCTAACTTTTATGGAATGTTGGAGGTTGGGAAGCTTTGGGAACCATCAGTATCTGCCCACCTGACAACTCAGCTGGTTTCCTCGCTTTTACGTCTGGGACCACTGTCCAGTGGCCCTTCCTTGGGCTGGGACAGCTTTCGGCTTCCTCTGAGGCCTGGTCACCCCACCGAAGTTTCCGAGACGAGTGCCAACATTCTCGGGCGGACACCTGTCCTCTCGGAAGTGAGCCTGAGCCCAAAATGCATCTCACACAGGCCACTTAAAATCCATCCCAAGATAACTCAGGGCAGAATGTCACCAGCCGCCTACAAATAAAGTGCATCGTTTCCCACGATTGCATCAGCCGCAAACACACACGGCAAGCTGGCGCCTGGCGAGCAAGGGCTCGGCATCCAGCGCTGCCTTTTTCTCAACGTCTAGAACGAGATTCGTTTGACGTTGGCCGTCCTGACGCAGAAATACGCCGAAACAAAAGCTCCGAAGTTGACGATTTGATGACGACAGCTGACATTCGCTGAGTGTCAGGTGCTGCTCCCAGCAGTTTCTGGGGATTGTCTCTGTCACTCCTCCTTGGAGCTCTCAGCGGGCACGCTGGGTGGGTGAAGACACTGAGGGACAGAAGTCCAGTCACTTAGTGAAGACCAAGCGGCCAGCAGACAGCGGAGCGAGACACTGTGACCAGGGGCTGACGCCCACCCACTGCCACACTCTCCCTTTCATGTGAGGAGAAAGCACTTCCCGGCGGCTTTGATAAGAGAAAAAGGAGCAATAAGTCACTCCCAATTCTCGAGAAACGTGCCGCGGCTCAGGAGCCTGACAGCCCTCGTTCAGCTCCAGCGTGTGGGTCCCGCTGCTGGGGTCCTTCGGTTTGTCCCCCTGGTGGCAGTGCTGTTCCTTATGGTCGTGTGAGAACTATGTGGGTTCAAATTTGTCGAAACATCGTCCATGACATCGGTGTAAGATACAAACCAAGAGGCCAAGGGCGCTGGTGCTGGGCCCGGCGCTGGGCACGTGCTGGCCTCTCCACCTGCTGCATCCGGATCCCACGGAGCCTGGAGAGGGGCAGATGGTGGCAGGTTCCCATCGATGGCAGGAAGTTTGACTGGCAGGCAGAGAGGTGGAAGGTGTTCGCTGCAGAGGTCAGGTGCTCAGGACGCCTGGGGCTCCGTGCGGCTGGGCTCGGAGCCTCCAGCATGTCGGGGCGCTCCTGGGCCCTGGGGTGTGAGGAGACGCTGGGGAAGGGGGCTGGTCAGGGGTCTCCACACCCACGCCGTGTGGGGTAAGGAAGCAAAATCCTGGGCGGGGTCCCAGGGGCCCCTAGGGACAGCCGGGACTGCACGTGTCCACCTGCTCTCAGCGTCACTGGACCTGGGAGGAGGAGTCAATGGCCGCCCGGCTCTGAGGACACGCTCACACGTTCACACACAGCACCGCCATCGCTGTTACATTGCCACGTACCCTGGCAGAGGGGTCCCCGCGGAGGCTCTGGGCTCAGCACAAAGCCACAGCGGGCCAAGCTCCGAGGGCATGAACATGGCCGCAGACCCCTCAGGTGGAGGCGTGTTTCTCAGTGACAGGCCTGAGCAGCATTCACAGAGCAGTGAGTGACCTGGGGCCTTGTAACTCAGCCACGCCTGGGGCCCTCGAGGCCACGAGCTCTGAGTCTCCGGGTTTCTCCAAGGAGCGCTAACCACAGGCAGCTTTTTAACGGCCTCGGTTCAAACTCAGTGCCTCCAGCCAGAGGTCAGAGGTCAGAGAAGAAGTCCAGTTTGAAGGCAGAGAGTCACAGACCGTTAGCCTCAGAAAAGACCTCAGAGGTCGCAGGGCCCAGCCCCGCCGGTCACATGGCCCAGCCCCGCCGGTCACACGGCCCACCCCACCAGCTACCTGCCTCCACTCCCACTTTCTCTGACAGAAAAGTGTTAACACCTTTTTCTAGGCCTTAATTATACATTATACTCATCTCCTTAGTCAAAGAAAAGCCGAATGTAAATGCAAAACCATGTCGACAGAGTTGACCCATTACGGCCCCAAGCGAGTTATACTTCTGCCCGCCGGTGTGCCAAAAGCGCCCGCCCCAAGAGAAAGGCACCGACGCTTTGTGTCCTTGGCACACAGCATCCATTTCCGGACCGGGCGGATTCTGCCCTGGCAAATTCAGGAGACGGAGGGGAACCAGGGCGCCCGGTGGAAGGTCGGGGACCGCGAATCCCTGCCGTCCTGGCGTCTCCGTACCGGCCCGTGGGCGTGTACGCGGCTCCGAGCGCAAATGTCTAGCAGACTCACTCTGGCCCCGGCACGCGTCATGCGCCCGCATCGAGAGGCAGGCTGCTCGCCCGTCCCGCCCCCTCCCCCGCGGGAACTTGGCTCCAGATGAAGGTTTGACCCTTAGTGACAACATCCTCAGTGTCCAGCTGAGCGCAGCCAAGGGAAATAAACACGTCCGTCGGCTCCTGAACCTGGTTTCGCCTTGGGTTGACATGGCCACTGACGAAAGATTAAGCTCTTGTGGCCTCAGGGCCCCGCCCTACAAAGGATGACCCATATTTTCAACCCAAGCAACCTCAATACGTAAAGGCCGCGTGGCCACAGACGGGAGTATAATGACGCGAATGTTTAACCAAGGCTACAGCCTTGCGCGATCGGTGCTATTTTGGTCCTGAGCACGCTTCTGGCCTTCACAGTCATATGGACATTAAATGCCCGTTAAAGGGCATTAGGGTTAGGGTTAGGGATGACACGTGCACAGAAGCAATCGCTTCACCAGCAATGCCTCTGGGTGCCTTGGCAAGTCTGAGGAAGCAGATATTCTGAGTCCTCGGTCAAGGAAAGTGTGGGTTTCTGGCTTCCGGTTAATATACGTAGTTCCAGCCCAGGAGGGCAAATACCTTCTGAGCCCCACGTAGGGTCACTTTGGTGGCCCATGGGTGGTGTCAGTCTTTCACCAGCAGAAATAATTTAGGGCTGAATGTCACCAGCACTGCCCCAGAACCGTATGCAGCTCAGAAGGCGAGCAAAGAAAGGGACCACCCAGCTATTGAATTTTTCCACTTATTCTTTGAGGAGGTTTGGCTAAACCTGCCCAGCAACAGAGTCGGAACAAAACAGACTCATAGGCACTTGTCCCAGGGGAAATTGTCTGAAGGAAGACATTTCTAGAATTCCTATGTAATCCATAGATTCCAGAAATAACCCATATTTACTTAAAATCAACAGGCTCTTCACAATTGGAAGAAAAACTTAGCAGATATATTAGCTGAGGTCACGCCAGCTGCCATAAGACAAACAAGCCCCCACATTACGCTGGCTGAATACCGGCCTGTGTGTCAGTCTAGTGCATGGGGTCTCGATCTGTGGGCAGCTTCCAAAGTCTCAAGCTCCCTGTCCCTGTGACTGTGCCCTTCACCAGGACCTCAGAGTCTTCAGCAGGTGGAGGATAAAAGGGTGAAGAAGACCTACTTTCTCCCTAACTTCTGTACCGTAGAAATGGCACACGTCACTCCTGTTCACATCTATTGGTCAGAACTAGTCACGAGACCCCAACCACATGCAAAGCAGGCTGAGCGGCAGGCCTCA
>NW_024340700.1:4185510-4187625 GCF_902729225.1 Pteropus medius | reverse complement strand
CACCTTTAACAGCACTGCCACCCGCAGGGATCTGTCCTTAGGGGGAAAGACTGAGCAGTTTGTCTTCCCTTGTCTGTTCTTCCTGTTGTTAATTTTCAATGAAAGAGAGAGAGAAGGCGTGAATAAGAAAATAATAGACATTCCTTTCTGTCCCTATCAACCTAATTTTAGAAAGAGTAAAAAAAGAAAGGTTTACCACCCACGAGAATAGATTTTGCTTTGTCCCTGGGGATTACAGCACTTGTTTATTCATCCCATGAGCATTTGGCAAATGTCTGCCATGCTCCCCAAGGTCTTCTAGGCCTGGGGGGTGGATGAACAAGTCATAGAAAGTCCCAGCTCTTAGGTAGCTATGGTCTGCCGAAGAAAGACAGTGACCAAAAAGAAAAAAAGTCAAAGGAGCACACGGCGGGGAGATGAAACCAGCGACCGAGACGCAGCTTCACGAGGCGAGCTGGGGAACCCATGCTCCAGGCTGAGAGGAGCAAATGGGAAGGCCCTGGGCCGCGAAAGAGCTACACGGCCGGAGGGACCCAAAGCCGCCCCCACGACAGGCCATGGAGACGTCAGAGGGGTCAGGTCAGGCACTGCCCAGCCGCCTGGTTTTATCCACAGTGCAGTGGCTACGCATGAGGGGCTTTATTTCTTTATTTAGAAGAATATGGACGATTTAAAACACACTCAGGTGTAGAGAATAGTATCATCGGTCTCGTAGAAGTTTCACCAACTTCGACGACGAACAGCCTGTGCCATCCTCGTTGCGCTCCGGACCCCATCCCAACCATATTCTAACGCAGATTTCATGCATTGTTGCCTCTCGCCCACAAATAATGCAGCATGCACCACCTCTAAATATTGAAGAATAATTATTTAAGATAGAGGTCCCCAATCTTTGGGCACTAGAGACTGGTGCTTCTATGAGAATCAAATGCCTGATGGCCTGGGGCGGAGCTGAGGCGGTGTTGCTGGCGCTGGGTAGCGGCTGCAGACACAGATGAGGCTTCGCTCGCTGGCCTGACGCTCACCTCCTGCTGTGCGGCCCGGTTCCTAAAAGGCTACGGACGGTACCTGTCTGAGAGCCAGGGGTTGGGGATCCCTGCTTTAAGAGCATCAGATTTAACATGATCAAATATTATGTCCACGTTTAAGAGCTGTATGTGTGTATAATTTTTATTTAGTTTGTTTGAATCCAGAGCCAAATAAGGTGCATATATTACAACTGGTTGGTATTTCGTTTTAGTCTTTATTAAGTCATAGGTTTTCTGTCATGAGAGGGTTTAAAGCAAGGGAATGTCATGATTTGCCACATTTTTGAAAGACGACTCTAGTCCCGTGTGGAGACCAGGTAGCAGGAGGCAGAGTGGACGAGGAGGTGGCAGGCTGTTGCAAAGGTGCACTAAGAAAATCAAACGAGCTGGAAAGAATTTGGACAGATAGAGGATTTGTTTATTTACGATCTCAGTATTCGGTTAGAGCTTAGTGGAGTTAGATTTTACTGGAGAGAATAGCCAACTGAATTTCAGACTCTGACCGTGTGCATGAATAAATGATAGACATATGAATGAAATCTGTAAAATGAATGCACGCGTGGAAACACGTGTATGTTCGAAACGTACATCTGCGTGCAGCACATGGGGAGAGCCGACAGAGGAATTTAACAAAAGGAAGTCCCGAATTCGCATAAAATAATGCCCCTCGCTCGTGTTACCCACACGCTTCATCAAATTGCCTCATTTTGATTTTCTGCGTTGATGACTTCACTTGAAATCCTCACACATTATTTTAAAGTCGCAGCGAAAAACCTAGTAGAAATGAATGAAAGCACGTGGGTTTAAGGAGAGGTCTGTGGCTGGAAAAGACCAGAGAGATTAGCTTGGGATGAAGGAGAGACGGGTCGCAGATTCCGATCGGGGAGCCACTGCCGGCCCCGGGGGGCTCAGAGCAGATGGCCCCGCACTCCCGGCCCAGCACTGCCTGCTGCTTGCGTCCACGGCGCCCCAACTGTCCGAGGATACCTGACCTTAGTCTGTTCACCTGCAACTGTTCCGCACCTGCTCTGACCAAATCCGTTTGCTGCTTCCCCCTCCCCTGCACAGCGCTCCCTAGCCTTCCCGG
>NW_024340700.1:4076983-4185325 GCF_902729225.1 Pteropus medius | reverse complement strand
AACCCCAAGTCTGACTGTCACTTAGAGTTTTGAACACGGGGAAGGGGGAGTGGGAGGGAACGGGGAGGGCAGAACCAGAACGAGAGGGAAACGTCCCAACTTCTCTTCATTGTCGTTATTTAGCGCTGAACGTCAACCAAATCTAAAGGACACCGTGCGTGAAGAAGAACCAGCCGGTGCTTGGTTACTGTCCTTCGCCCTCAACGGTGACATCCACCATCCTGGCTCCTGGTGGTCTCGAGGTGTGAACGCGGCTGAGCATAACGGCACGTGACTGCCGTGCCTGTCACCCTGAGCTCACGGAGGGAATGTCCTCTGGCTTCCTGTGGCCTGAGGAGCTGCGCCTCTGGGGAGACTCGATGCACATCGCCTGGGGCGGGACCTGAGGTCAGCGTCGCGGTCCCAGCTGTCTGAGGTCAGAGCCGCTTCGGACCCCGCGTGGGTGTCATGAAGAACCGCCGAGGCGTCCCGCGTCCGGACGGGCGGAGAGGATGGCTCGGTGGGGTCAGCACGCACCTTGCTCACACCGAAGGCGCAACGCCTCCACCGCGTTGCCTGGAGCCGTCGCCGATAGGACCGTCCCGCTCCCCAGGGACCGGTCAACAGGGACGCTGTCCCCATGGTTTTCCCCGCAGTGATGCCTCGTGAGCCGACTCCGTCCGTACTCAGGTGACCCTTCCCTGCAGGAGGGGTGCGGAGTCGGCAGCCACGCGCTGGGCGCTGAGCACTGTGCCGTGTGCAGCCCGGTGCCCCGCGCTCAGGACGAGATCTCTGTCTCTGTCCCTTCGGCAGCTGGCATTTAGCATACACGGCGCCCCCGTTCGGAAAGCTTGAACGACCGGCACGGCCACTCAGCTGAGGGACAGAAGCGTGGCTGGCACGCGGCTTAGGTCCTCACACGCGACTCTCTTCCGGGAAGTGAGGTCCCCTGTGGTCCTGGCTTTGTGTTACGGTCACCAACGCCGCGTGTGTGTGAAACCCAAAGGCGCCCTCTGCGTGTGAGCGAGTGAGCGCGGGGCCGCGGTGGGTCAGGCGGCCTGTGGTTTTGTTCAGTTTCCAGCCCATGTGCACGATGGCGTGTCCCACTCTCGGGGGAAGCTCTCAAAGAGCCGGGGGACAGCCCCTTCACAGTGCTTCTCGCTGAGGGACACGGGAGCCCTGGAGTGGCACGCGGAAGCCCCCAGCAGGACATCTCCAGAGGTCAAGGGCAAGCACCGTCGGGCGAGCGTGGAGCCGGAGCTGGGCGTTTCCAGGTTGACAGCAAACAGGAGCGTGATGTCTGAGCTTCTGTCCCTTACAGGTGGGTGGACAGACTCTCGGCGAATATTCCAGTGGCTGAGTCTTAGAGAAACCGGTGGTGGCGAACGCTCCACGGCCATTCCACACCATCCCCAAGCAAAGGCCAGCCCGTGGCTGATCCAAAGGGACATGGGGAAGGGGTCAAGGGTGAGACTCAGGTGCTCACCACGGTCCCTGGACTTCCGGAGTGGCGTTCGTAGAGAGTTTCCGTCCTTTTTGAGTGAAGTCGTTGAGACCAAGGGACCAGGTGTCAGTTTAGGTCAGTAAAGCAGCCAAGTTCGGTTGAGAGAGAAAGCGAGGTGGGGCAGAGTGACACGGGACAGCAAGCTCGCCCCGGAGAGGGGGCTTCCCAGAGGCTGCGGGCCGGAGAGGGAGGCGTGGAGGAAGCCACCACCCAGCGTGCAGGAGCCCGTTTGGAGCGTGCACAGAGCGCCCGGGGGGATCCCTGGCTGCTGATGCGCGGCCGGAGAGATCCCCTCCCGTCCCTCGTCCCGCAGAGACGTGGATGCCTCAGTGTCGGCCAGCGTGGGCCCGCTGAGAGTTATCACAGTGTGTCAACGTCTAGCACCCCTGAACCCCGCCCCTCAGGATGCGGCCCCCACCGAAGGGGCCCAGGACCAGGTCGACAGACTCCCGAGTCCCTCAGTGGGTCCTTTCCAGGCCTCGGCACGGTGCCCGCGGGCCCCTCTGAGACACCCTGCACGGTAGGGGAGGCCAGCATTCCCACCGTGCATCGCACCCCGCCTTCCCGAACCCCGGCTCTCCTGGCCACGCCTCGCCCATGGCTTTCTCCTACCATCCCTTCCTTCCATTGTTTTGGGGAGAGGGAGGCGGGGTTCCATCTGCGCCCCATTACCCCCCTCCACTTTTGGAGGTGCGCGTACTCTTTTAGCCTTATAACTGTTTAATTACTCATGACTGCTATTTCTCTGTCCAGAGTTTCAGCTTTGTATGTCTAAATGCCTTCTAGAATTCTCTGCCGAAAAATTCCACCAGTATTTCACACTTGGCAAGCTCACAATGAAACTCTTTATCCCAACTGCTCCGCGTTGTGCATCTCGACGCCTGGCGTCATCGTCCACCCATTTTTCTAGATGGTGAGCCAGATAGCCCGCCATCCTTAAGCGCCCCCCGTTCCTCGTTTTCACAGCCAATAAATTATCAAGCCCTGTCTTTTTTTCTTTTTTTTCTTTTTAAGTATCTCCAAAATCTGCCACCTTTTCCAAGTCTCCTATTGGGGAGTGCTGTCGAGTAATCTTATTTGGTGAATGATTGGGCATGAGACTAAGGTTAGATCGTGATCTGTCAGTAACTTCAACTCTGTATAATAGGGTCGCAATGCCTTGGGCTCCCTGAGGGGGGGGCGTGGGGAGAGAAAAGAGAGAGAGAGAAAGAAGAAAAGGCAAAGAAAGAGAAAGATTTTCTCAAGAAGACAGACTTGAATATGTTAAACTCGCTATGACTTAGCATGGATAATAAAAAGAACTCAGTTTCTATGATTAGATTCAAAGGCAGAAAAGATAAACCACAAAGGGAAAAATTATCCAAGGTATTTTTAAAATAAAGAAAACTAGAAAGATATGAAATCTCGAAAACAGATCAAGAAAGGAAGTAAAAAAGAACATTGATAATAAATAATAAGAGGCACAGTTATACGGTATCAAGAGGAAAAAAATGGACAAAACAGCCAGATAACAAGAGCTAGCAGAAGATTAACTTCGGGGCACAAACTAGTGAATTTTAGTGTTTTCCCCTTAATAAGTCCTTCCACAAGAAATACAAAACACGATGTGTTTCTTACAGAGTTTGTAAACGTTAACGTTTTTTTCCCATTCTATTCTGAAGACCTTTCCCCTTGCCGTAAAGTTAATGAACATAAATATGATCGTATCGACGTGATCATTCAGCCTTACGGCGAAGCTTCACAGTGACGGAAGCACCAGCAAATCCTGGGTCATCACGAGCCTTGTGCCATGCGATAGTGTGGCACGCAGTGTGTGAGACTTCGTGTATGTTATTCTACACGCATGGCTGGGATTTCCAAATTAAAATTCATGTAGATCCCTGTTAGGTCATTGTCCAGTTGAAGAAACAGACATTCTGGAGAAACAGCTACCAATGAGTAAAGCGTTGACCTTGAGCCCGACAATGCTTTGGCTGGCACAGAAGCCTGTCTTGTCCCTGTTTCTGACCTGAAGTGAACACCCGCGTGCCATTTTCATTTACATACCGGTTAAAGGCTTGACACAACAGAGCAGGCATCACAAGGTGGTTGATGGGGGCCAAAATGAAAAGATTTCCCCTGGTTTGGTCATTATTCATTGTCTATTTTTGAAAGAGGAAATGAGTCACTTACTTCTTATTATTCTGAAGGGATGACAACATGTAACACATCTTTAGTTTCAAAGAGTGACTATCTTCTCTAAAATTCTATAGAGAGTTTATTGAGTTGCTGCACTAATAATCAATTATGTGGATTCCTGCAGTTGATTTAACTATTAAAGAAGGTACTTCTTGATTAGTTCAGTTACTCTGAAAGCACTTCTGTCAAAGCACAGCTATTTGAATTTTCTTCGTCCTGCTGTCCTGTGCCAGGGGCGAAGGAGTTTGTCCTGGTTAGAACCTCTCAAGTCTGCAGGACCCTAGTGATTCTGCAAAGGGACCCTCAGTCACCGTTTCCATATACTCCAAGGACATTCCAGGCACATGTCAACAGAACGCCTCTGTCGAGATGAGGTTTTCAGGAATAGATCATCTGTTCCAATGTTTAGAAATAGAAGATGAGAAATGTCACCTCCAGAATTCCAAGATTCTGAAAACGTGTCAATAAACCTAGGCTTTCAATCCAAAAATGAATCAGGATCAGTCAAAGTTACAGGGTCTGTGTCCTCCTTGAGGCAGCAGGTAGAGGACAGCAGAGCTGCTCTGTCCCCAGGCAATAAACGTAAGTCAGTCGTTTCGGGTCATTTGCCAGCCTCGGTGGATTTCTAGCTCCGCCAGATTCCTCTGGTAGCGAGGGTGTCACATGAGGCAGGAGGGCTAGCATCCAGGCAGGAGAGCCGTTCCATGCTCGTGTGTGGACGAAAAACAAAAGAAAGCTGTCAAAACTCATCCCCAAACACTCTGAGTGAAGAGGAAATTACACACACACACACACGCACACGCAGGAATGCACACGGTCCCTGCTATTTTGTTTTCCCTGAGGACACAATCTCCCGAGGAAACTGTGGTGGGGACTTTCGAAGACAGAACACGTGGCTTCCCTTCACTCTCCTTGTTCAGCAAACGTGAATTTGAAAGAGAAACCAAATTGAACACTGGGCGTTTCCATCGGAAGTCCTGAGAGGCCACACGCTCGGGAAAGCTGCGAGAGAAGGTCACAGATGCTGTAGTCACGCATTCTCCTGCTCTGTTGTTCACCTTTCGGCCGTCCTCGTAGACTGTGGAGTCGGCTCCCTGGGTGGTAGACGGCTGGTGGCGCTGAGGGACTTAGACCGTCTCCAAGCCTCCATTCCCACATCTGAAACACGCAGACAAAATCTCTGCAAGCGCAGGGCTGCTGGGGAGTCACTAAGACGTGATACGCAAAGCCACTCGTCAATGGAAATGTCTAATACACACCCGGGGGGTTTAGTCAATGAAATCCTCAGATATGTTCAAACTGTGGTTTTCTCAACAGGGACATCTAAGCAGGGCGCCCTTCGCAGGTAGAAAGGGCCGGTAGGTGCCTCTGTCCCCCGCCACCGTAGCAGCGACACCCCACCGGACTCGGTCTATGAACTGCCTCGTCTTCACCTTCTGGAAGCACTGGAAAATTCCCATAGGATCATTTACTTATTTATCTATTTATCAGCAGCCTCGTCTCGCTATTTTTCCATTGTTCACATGTAATACCCTCCTTAGTTAGCTCGTTGCTCAGATTGTGCAGATGGCTCCACACGGAGACCACAAACTGGTCTCCGTGTCCTGTCGACACGTTGCTCATCACTCTGAATTTTTCCTTTCGGAGATGATAAATATTCCATGCTCACTTTGTACCTTCCTTGACCTACTGCCGGAAGCAGCCACTTTTCCGGGGACCTTGGCTCCCTTTGAAGGACGATGGAACTAGAAACCAAGAGCTGCGTTCCAGGGGTGCCCACTGCGTCCGGGTGTCTGCACCCTCTCCGTGGACAAAGCTGAGCACACATGACATACTCAGAACACCCCTACACATGTACATACAACAGTGTATGATGCATATGCATGCAGTGGCATACATTATTTTAAAAATCATGAGTGTATACCGATTTTTCAAATTCCAACCCCATGTGCTCCAGTCAAATCTAAATTTACTCACATATATACTGGTATTATGTATAATACATTCTACGTATATTAGGTTCATTATATATCATATAATAATATATAATACATACACACATGCATATGTGGTATATATAGTATAGTATTACATCGTACTATTAAAACATTAATATGTAATATAATAAATTATAATATTATACAATATTATAATTTATTATAATATTATATAATATTATATTATTATAATAGATTATATAATATAATATATTATAATATAATATATTATATTATAAAATAATATATAATATTATAATATTAATATGCAATATATAATTAAACATATAGTATGTACACACTATATAGTATATATACTATATTATATATATATATTTATTATTTCACAGGAAGAAGTCTGGTTTCTAACATTCATCTGTTCACTTACTTCTCAGTCCTATAATGGATCTAAAACAGTTTCAGAATCGAGGCACCCATGTCACAACTAGAAGCAAAGTGCCCAGTGAAGAGCCGAGGGTTTATTGACAGCCATTTACCCACCCGGCCCCGCCCAAGCCCCAAGACCGAGCAAATGCAGTCAAGGGCTTTTTCATGTCACTTGACTCTCTCCTCCTCCCGCCTCAATGTGGCTTCGTTATTCGCCTAAATACAATGCAATCGTTTGTTTCAGTTCCCTCGCAGTTCTGTTTCCTTCCCGGTCTTGTTTCCAGTTGTTTTTTTTGTTTTTGTTTTTTTTTTTATTTAGAATATTAAGATGCTTTCAAACCTCAAAACTATACACTAAAAGATAATTTCAGAAAAGTTATTTTTCTGTATCATTGGAGATATATCGTCCACGTCAATTTCTAGAAGTGGGAGTTTTGGGTTGAAGAATAAATTCATATGTGCTGCATTCGATATTGCCAGCTCCCCACCCCATCTTATAGGGGTGGTACCGCTGGAATTCCCACCGGCAATGCTTGGTCAGACAGCCTTGCCAACGGAGCAAACTGTCAAGCTCTTAAATTATGTCCAAACAGATGGGAGAGAAATGATATCTCAATGTATCATTATCTCAATGTTAATTTTCATTTTTCTTATGACTGAAGTTGAACATCTTCTGTATATAAATCTTATTTTAGTACCTTGGTTTCTAAGTATTTATTTGTATTTTTTCCCACTTTGTCATTTGTCTTTTGACCTTATCTATGATGCTTTCTTCCATAGCAAGAATTTTTTTTTTTTTTCCTGGAGTGGAAATTGGGGATTAAAGATAGGCAAACTTATCGATCTTTTCGTTTACTGCATCTGGATTTGAAATTGTTAGAAATCTTTTCTCACGTTCATACTATAGAATAATTTACCTTTGTTTTTTTTTAACTTACATCACTTTATTTTTACATTTAGATCTCTAACTCACTTGGAGTTTATTTTTGTGTATGTGTGGGGGGATTGATCTAAATTTATCTTTTCCACAATAGCTAGTTATTTCAATGTCATTTATTAAAAAGTCTATTTTTCCCCAGTTATTTAAGAGATCCCTTATATCATACTAGATTTCTAACATATCATTGGGTCATAGGGAGAATAGTCATGTCGATGATGTTGAAATAGCTCCATCTTCTATTGATTCTCTCTGGGGTATATCACGGTTTTTTTAAGATGAGCTTTAAGAACATTTTTTTAATGACTCGTATTTTGTATTTTATCTCATTGCTATTGTAACTGAGATTTTCTTATGTATTATATCTTCTAACTGATTATGTATTATCCATGTATCTAAAGGCTATTGATTTTTGCAAGTTAATTATGTATCCTAGTTATTAATATTTGATAGCTGGTTTTATTGTTAATTGTCATATATATTATTATGTCACTCGTAAAGGGAGTTTTTTTTCTTTTTTCCGGTTTTTTTGCCTTCAATTATTTTCTCTGGTCAAGTTACATTGGCCAAAACTTCCAGAACAATATTAAACAGTAATGGAAATGGTGGCAACATTTGCCTTGTCCCTGAACTCAACAGGAAAAGTTTAAGAAAATTTCTAGAATTAGGATTAAATATAGATATATAATCATGCCAGTTCATAGTGAATTATTTTCTTAATGTGGTATCGGAGTCTGTTTAATCATATTTTATTTTTGATTTTTGCATGAGTGTTAACTTCAGTTTGTCTCTAACTTCCTCCGTTGTGCTATCTTCCTTAAATTCAGCTTATCTACCCTTTATAAAAGGAATTTGGATGTTCTCTTTCTTTTCTACGTTCTGAAGCTATTTGTGTCGCGATGAGGCTATTTGTTCTCCAAAGATTTGGTCATATTCTCCTGTGAAACTATTTGGCTTGTGTGTTTGTTTTTTTTTTTCTTTCGAGGACTAGTGCCTAATATATATTTTTTCTATTTATTCTATAGAAAGTTTTTAAGATTTCTATATCTACTAGGGTCAATTTTGGTAAACTACATCTTATTAAGAAATTACCCACTTCACCAGGCATTATACATTTGTTTGCATAGGTAGATATAAGCAATGTCTTTTTTTTCCCCCATTTCTTCTGTATCGATAGTAATTTACTTCTCCATGTTTTATTTTGCGAAATTTTGCTCTTGGTTTTATTACATTATGTAATGGCATTTTGTACAACTTTTTTAAAATAAGATTTCCATTTATTAATGTAATCTACTGTTTTTCTGATTTTTTTGCCTTATAAATTTCTCCTTTTGCCTCTATTAAATCTTTCTTTCTGCTTTCTTTTGCTTTACTTTTTGAATTTTCTTTTTTTCTTTTTCTTTTTTTTTTGAATTGGAATTTCAATTAATTTATTCTCGCTCTTTTTTTTTTTTTTTTGACAAAGATACTAGGGTTCTGAATTTTTAGCACTACTTTAAGTGTATCTCAGATTTTTAAAACCAAGGTGTTTTCATTATCTTTTTTTATTTCTTGACTTATAATTTTAAATACTAGCTCTGCTCCATCGAATCAATAGGACATAAAGAGATTTATTTTAAGAAATTGGCTCATGCAGTTGTAGGGTTGGCAAGCCAAAAATCTGTGGGACATACCAACCAACAGACCAGAAATTCAGTCAGAATTTGATGTTTCGCTCCGGACAGAATTTCTTCTTTTCCTGGAAATCTCACTGTTTGCTCTTAAAACCTTTAGTCGATTGGATGAGGCTCACCCACATCATCCAAAACAATCTCCTTTACTTAAAGGCAATCGATCACTGATGTTCATCATATCTACAAGATACTTGCACAGCAACACCTGCATCAGAGATCGATTGAGTAACAGGGGACTCTAGTCCCCAGCTGAGGGGACCAGATTAAGCGTGGTAGGTATGCTTGCCCTGTCTTTCTAACTTTTCAGCCATTTTCTCTCTGACCCTTTTTATTTCCTTCCATATCTTAATTCTATTCTCGCCATTGTTTTCCTTAATGATTTCTTTATTGACCTGTATTAAAATTTTATTTGAATCTATTCGTCTTTGAGCACCTTGTAATTTAGCCTTTACTTCTTACACGATTATGTCATTGTCTTCTATCTCTTTTCTGAGTTCTACGAACTCTTGTTTTATTTCTTTTTGCTGTATGCCCCACTTCTGTTTTTAATTTTTCAATTTCCGATAGAAGGTGTTTTCTTCCTATCTTCAAATGCTTGTTTGAGTATATTTAATTACTTTAATGAACTATTATTATGTCATGGTGAACATCTGCTTCATGGTTGATATTTTCCCCGAGAATCTTCATTCGTTTATATGTGTTCATTCATATTTTCTACTTTCTTACAATTATTTTCTATAAATGTGATCCATATTTTCATCTCATAGGAAGGATTTCAAATTTGGCAATGTACTTTTTGTATGTCTGACTTCTAATGTACAGATTACTTAATGGCTTCTCCCAACAAGAAGTTAAGAGCTTGAAAAATCTGAATATAGACTTTCGTAGTGGGAGATCTGAGCTGCGCGCTAGTAACCATGTCTGCGTATTCAGAATGGAAGAATGCTCCTTTTCGCTCAGCCTAGTTAAGGAGATTAACCTAGGCCATAAACGTGAAACACCCAGCACGTAGTAAGTTCTTTAAAATATCTGTCATCGCTGTAACCAGTGACTAGAAATTGTCCTTCTAGGATACCCAGCAGGGTATGGTCTTGACATTCTTTGCTGGAACTTTTTGAGATGTGTCCTCAGAATCTACGAGGCAGGGAGTTTACGATTACTTCCAATTTTAACTGAACGAAGAACCTTTTTTTTTAAAAGAAGTGATTGGAATATCCGGGATACAAAAATCCCCCCGAAATAAACACAGGAAGCGAGAGAAAGCTAAGAGCTGCACGCTGATTCTGAGCACATCAGCAGCTTCAAGCGCAGCTCATTCTGCTGGAAGATGAGAGAAGCTGCGTTCGAAGCAGTGAACACCCTGCCGTCGTCTTCCTGGCTCCAGGATTTACGGGTCGGAGCGAAACGCTTTCTCTTCTCTGCTCTAAGTCACTTCAGCATCAACTATGAAGTAGCAAATCTGTCGGGCTCATAGAGGAGCCATTTTCTTTCTTCCTTCCTCTGCTTTTCATTCACCGTCTTCCCCTCCACGGCGCCCAGCCCCGGCCCACCTCACCCCTCCAGGGCTCAAAAGCAGCAGTGACTGTGTCTTAATGAAAAAAGATGGATAAAATATTACCATAACCTCAGGGGCACGAGCAAAGGCCTTATTAGAATTCGGACCTGCAGCTGGAAGCTCCAGCGTGGGGCGGGAGACGGGGTTCACTATTGTTCGCTCACAAGTGGCTCAGACGTCCTGGCAACCGCGGTGAATTACTCAGTCATTTATGCGGGCCTTCAGAAGCGGTCCACTGTTCCCCAACAAAACAGGCATTCAGCAAGAGGGACATGGCTCCCGGGCCCTGGAGAGCAGGCTTTAGGACGCTGAATGGACGCTGCGCCTCCCGAGTCAATGGCCTCTGTGGGAAAGGTAATGATGTCACCGCGAATGTATTTTCAGGGTTCTGCCCTGCTTTTCCGTGCTCTCTCCCCTTCTTAGGCCGATGCCCTGCTTTATTTTTCTCCTCTGTCTCTCTCTCGCTGTCCCCCTCCTGTTTCTCTGAGGCCATTCTTTGTTTGTCGAAGTTTAGAGCTCAAGCCTGCAGCAGCATCTCTGCCGTGACGACACTGGGGCTTTCACCCTTCGGCTTTTGCATAAAGAGTAGAAATCGCTGGAAAGGGAGGGCGAGGATGAAAAGGAGAAGGAGGCCAGCGCGGCCCCTCTCGGGGCGGTGGCGTTGGTGCCAGGCTGGGCCAGGACAGTCACAAATAGGAAGGGAAACTGGCGAGGCCAGAGGGAACCAGTCAGGGGGCCTTTGAGAAACCGGTCTGTGATTCTTTGCATTCACGACGGTGACAAAGACGAGATCCGTGTTTCTGACGGGCTGCAGAAGGAGACGAGCAAAGTTTTCACAAGAAATAAGGTCTTGCTTTTGAAAACATCATTTAGAGGAAGCTTTCGAAACTTTGCCCAGCTTCTCGAAAATGAGGGGAAAAGTCCCTCGAGGCTGCGACCCGGGTGGAGAGGGAGCAGAAAACAAGCCGACATGGTTTTGAGGATGCCTCGGGTTCTCGAGTTCCTTCGAGGGCCGAGGTCACGAACTCTGAGGTGTGGGCGATGTCAGTACAACTCAGAATCATCGATGGGGGCTAGAAAGAGGCAGTGCTGTGCTTTCCTCCGCCGGAACATGCTATTTCCTGGAACTCCTGAAGGAAAATAAATAAAGCCTTTCTCGAATGTGCTTTATGTCCACTCCATCAAAAAGCAGATGTTAAAACAATCTGGTAAAAGCAGCTCCCCAAGAATCCGAACAACCGGTCCCACAAAACCTCGGTGGCATTCGGGCCGTTTCGTGTAGCAGGCACCGATGTGCCCTCCCACTGTCACCCGGGCTCCTCCTCTGCACCTGCTCTGGGCGAGCCTGCGTCCAGCTTCTGGGCCCGGGGTCACCGCCTCCCGAGTCTCCCTCTCACCTGCTTCCCAGTGATGGAGCCCGCGGGGGTCCAGACACCTCGGTCTCCGGGTCCTGGACCCAGAGTCCTGCGAAATGCACATACTCGTCGAGGAAAACAGACTGCTCAAGACGCAATGGAGTGTGTGTGTGTGTGTGTGTGTGTGTGTGTGTGGCGTGTGTGTGTGTGTGTGTCTGCTAACGACAGGACGAGGTCGGATCAGGGAGCACCCCACCCACACTCCCCCCGCCAGGGGTCCTCCCAGCTGCGAGAGCGTCGGACGCACGTCCTCCCCAGTCCTCCCTGCCCATTCCCTTGGCGGGGCCTCGGAATGTCACCACAGTCCGAAGGTGTCCCGACCGTTCTCACTCCCCTGCTCCTTACCCCTCATGGGCACGTCCCACCCACCCCCAATTCCTACTCGCCATTCTAACCTCCGGGATCTCAACGGGGATAATCAAGTTACTGCGAGGTCACTGCAAGGTCTGCAGTCCAGGACGATCTGTGTCCTCATAAGGTGGGAAGTTTGGGGACCTCCACATGCGCACAGGGAAAAGAGCACGTAAAGGGACACCGTCGGGAGTGGCCTTCTCGCGCCAGGGACGCAGGCCCGGAACGGATGCTCAGGAGGCCCCCAGCCTGACGGCACCCCGATTTTAGACTCCGGCCTTCTGAATGGCGAGACAACGAATTTCTATTGTTCAAGCTGCCCGGTTTGTGTGGCACGTTGTTATGGCAACCTTAGAAAACTACGAGGCATATTTTGTTATAAAATCTGCTTCCTGGGTGACCTGAACTGACACAGATGTACCAGGAGTGACCCGGCAAAGGAGCGGGTACGTGGGGGTTTGGGGACCGATTACGCACTGCACGGCCGACAAGGAAGACCCTATCCCTAGTGGAAGGTGGGGCATGCGTGCTCCGTGGCACAGGTGGTGGCCCAGTCGCTGCGTGTTCCACTCGTGGGGACCCGAGGAAAAGTCCTGGTTGGGAGGAAAGGTCCCCGATGCGGTGACAATTCGAGCACGTGGGGAACAGAGAGAGAGGAAAGCCCTTAAGGACTATGGAGGTGGCTGCTTTTCACTGTGTTGCAATAAAGCCCAAGAGATGGATCATGGGGACAATGCAGAGTGTCAACAGCCTCTGGTGGCTCCGCGTGCGGCTGGCAGGCCCCTGGGCAAATGGCTTCCCATGGCCCTGCACGGGAAGAGAAGATGCAGACTCGGGACTTGATGGCTGGTCGCGGGGCTGCAGATGCTCACGACCAGTGAAGTCCGATTGGCTAAAGAGATGGCCCAGACAGTGACGGAGCGCGGCAGGCACCGGCCACCGTGGGCGTCCGTCCGCCAGCGCCAGACCTCGGCCTAGGGACTCCCCGGTGGTCGCTGCGCTTCTGAAGCTCTGCTGTGTCTGAGGCTCCTCGAATGCTGTTCCCTCCTCCTCCTGTAACAGATGTCAGAGCAGCATCTGTCTGAGGTCCCCGCCCGCCCACTGCCGTCCCACCTCCCCCAAGACACCCCCGGAGGGGGTCCTGCAGATGCGATGCTCTCCTGGCATCGGCTTCTCAGGGGACCCGCATTAATACGGGGAAACATTTCTGTCATCCTGTCACTCACAGAAACATCTCCTTGTAAATCGAATCCCTGACAAGCTTCAGAGAAGCTGATCTCCTCATCTCTCTTCATTTACTCACTCAAGGATACACAAAAATAGCTCACCCTCCAGGGCTCAGAATGCTGCGAACGAGCCCCACCAGATTAATGAGCTGCGCCCACCTTCTGCGTTCTCTTGATTAGTTCAGACTATTAACCAGACTCCACAGCAAAATCGGGCCACTTCCAACTGGGGCAGAAACCAGAGATTCCCCAGGAGCTGCAGTCACAGCCTTCGAGTTTTCCTTATTATTCTGGCTCAGTGTGCATCGGTTCAGGACAGTAAATGCCAAAAGAAAGAAAGAAAAGAAAAGAAAGGAAGGAAGAAGTTGAGAAAGAGATGGCACTCTGCTTCCCAGGCTGCACTTTTAAATGATCTAAAATCGTCGGCCAGCAGCAAGCGCGGTGCCTCCAGCCACAGGCCAGTGGGATCGAGGCAGAAATGTCCACAGCCGCCTCCCTGCTTTCCCTCTGCCGGTGAGATGTCCTGCTACCCGATGAAAACGATGATTCGGCCGCATTTCCCTGGCCCTGTGGTCTGAATCTCACAGAGGGAAGATCGCCGCGTGCCTAAGAAAGGCGCATGTTATAGCTCCTCACGCCGAATTTGCTAAAGTCACGACCTGTGAACCCGTGACGTTGCTCCGTCAAAGCCTGGGGAACATCACCGGGAATAAACCATCGTGTGGAGAGGTGCCGATCGCCATCACCGCCCTCCCCCTCCCCACGGACAAATGCCCATGAAGCGCTTTCCCGCTAAAGACAGGTCAGGGGCTTCCAGGACGCGGGCCGGGCCCTCCGTGAGCTTACCGCCTGGCCGGGGGCGGACAACACAGCAGGTCCAGGCAGACCGCACCCCGAACAACCGAAATCAGGGTTCCAAAGAGGAAGAGGCCTCAGACTTGGGTCTGGGGACGGGCCAAGCAGAGACTGCAGCTCGGCCTTCTAGAGCATGGATTTGATAGCAAAATAAGAGAAGAGGCCATTTCTGAATCCAGATGGGGCCGGCAGGGGAAGAGGAAGCAGCTCTGGGACGGGGGCCTTCCGGTCACAAGGGGGTCCGTTCGAGAGGAGGCTGCACTGTCAGGCTGGAAACGGACGAGGCAGAGGGCGTCTGCTGGCTCTGCGTTAATATGTTCCGGTCCGCTGACTGCATGACCATCCTGAGGTTACAGCGGGACAAATCCGATGATCGGGAGACGATCGCTTTGTTTCCCAGGACACCACACACGCGTGCGGAAGTCCCGGGTGTGACAATGACTGTACTTACGCGAGAAGGTAGCACTGGGGGAAAGCGAGGCACACATAGGGCCCTCTGCAGTTGTCTGCAACTGCGTGAGACTCTAAATCATTTCCAAGGCACACGAGTGAAACCCACAGGTGCGCTGGCCGCCTCGCTCGGCTATTGGGATTCGGTCGGCCCGGCCGGGCCGGTCCCCTCGGCGGCTCTGACGATCAGGCGGGGCCTGGTGGCAGTGCTCTCGGCTCTCCTAGGTCTCCGGGTTCACTCTGTAGTTTCCGGCAGGGCTGTCACGCATGACCAGGATGCTGCGTCTGAAGGTCATGATACAAGACCTTTTCACGGGGCCATGTTCACTCCGTGAACCGTGCGCCAACTGCATCTTATTGCACTGTGCGTCTTGCCTTGACGGCCCAGAGTCAGTGCTGTCGAATGCTCCTTTTACTGAACCGAAAGATGATTTTTCCATTAGAACCTCAGAAGCAACACTGTTGTACAGACTCGTTGTCGCTGTATGTTACAGTGTAAGGTAAAACGTTTCAATAAATTTTCCTGAGTTTTATTCCTGGCTGAAAGTTACCAATCAGACCTTGGGTATTTGTACCCAGGAGTTTAGAAGAAAAGTCTGTCTTTTGAAACACAGCCTGTGGGGTTTAAATCCTAGGAATTAATCTTTCACTCTTCCCCTAAAATACATACCACAGAGGAACCGTTCCAATAATCAAGACATCCACACGTTACATTACATTTCATGCGGGTTAGAACATCGGCTTAGCCGGGTTAGCTCGGTCAGTAGGGGCGCAGGGCTACTGAGGCCGGGCCATGAGGGGGGTCCCCAGGAGACTGGAGGCACACAGCACAGCCTGGTGTCCAGACCCCGCCCGGGCTGCTCAAGAGGTTTTGAGTGCAGCTTTAACCATTCGTTGGCCGTCTCTGCTCACCACTGGATTGTGAGCTTCTGATGGCAGGGACTGGTGACATCTCTGTCTCAGTCACTTGCACAGCAGGTAGCATAGAATAGATACCCGACATTGCTCTGAAATGAGCATATAAGCAACCCAAGCGCCCATCGATAGACGAATGAATGAAGAAGACGTGGTACATATACGCAACGGAAAATTACTCAGTCATAAAAACAAAAAAATGAAACCGTGCCATTTATGACAACATGGATGGATCCAGAGGGAACTGTCCTGAGTGAAATAGTCAGACAGAGAACGACAAATACCGTACGATCTCACTTATATGTGGAATCTAAGGAACAAAGTGAACAAACAAAACAGAAATTGAACAGAGAACATTTTGATGGTTGCCGGGTGAGGGGGTGGGGGAGGGGAGAGTGAAAAGGGCATTGAGAAGTACAAATGGGCAGTTACAAGTTACAAAGTAGCCACGGGGGTGCAAACTCCAGCACTGGGGACGCAGTCTGTGACATCCTAACAAGTATGTGTGGTGTCAGATCCCCGGTGACCACTTTCCAGGTGTCTAATCACGGTTGGACACCCGAAACGAAGATCATATTGTATAAATGAAAGAGAAACAGAGTGTGTGTGAAAAAAAACGTTTCCGAGGATAAAGCCAGACAGAGAGACTCTAAGGAGAGGACATGTGACCTTGTCCTCACTGATGTGGAAGCTCGTTTATCAGGAGACCCCCCAGGTGCTACCCCAAAGCTGAGCACACCCCAAGGCTCTCCCCGTGAAAGATACTCAGATTTCTTTCTCAAAAAAGTTCTCGGAGACGGTCAGCTCTGCTCTGACAGATAAATGTGGTCTCAAGAGCTGATCTGAAATTGCACCAAGACAAAAATTAAGAGCAAACATGACAACGGACGAGACCGTTTATAGCCGTATACAGCAAAGAGGCGAAATCCACAGTCTCTCCCCATTTGTGCGTTTTAGAGAGAATATCTATATTTTTAAAAGGCGGCAGGAAAGGGAAACGAAAGCCTCTACCAAGTAACAGCTATGGTTCTAGTTCTAGGACAAGGGTTTCCAGGATGTCACAGAGAAAAACACTTTCTCTCAATACCTTTTTTGAAAATCAATAAATTCACCAACTTCTTAGGTCAAAAACTTATTTTTAACACTTGAGTTTCTAAAACTTTTTCAATTAATAAAAACTTCCGAAAGTATTCAAATTTTTTCCTCTATACACAAACGCGCACACATAAAACTTTTCCCTCTTGCTTTCTATTTCGGTCACAAAGTCAGGGCTGTCAGGGCTGTGCTGAAATGCTTGTCTGTCCCCCACTACTAGATCAGCCTCTCAATGTAGCTTTTTACGTGTCGGCTTCCCGGTGAGGAGTGCCAACGAGACGTGCAGGGTTGCTTCTTCTGCAAAATTAAGCTGATTCTTTAAAACTTAGATATTATCAAGTTCTTCACAGGGTACAGCGATTCAAACAAGTGGTTCGTTGGCGACCTCTTCTCGCTCCTGGGGATCACAGGATTTGAAAAGGAGCCCCCTACCCCTCATGGTCCTTTGGTAAAAGCCCTGCAGCCACCAACGGGTCACTGACAACAGGTCAAGCTTTGACGATGGCATGCAGGTCACTTTGGGAGCTGGGTCTGCCTGGGCGCAGGATGGCGCCACGGCCGGGCACACCAGCCCTCTCCAAATGTCTTCGTCCTCAATGGAAGAGGCCCGTCTGCCTCTCTTGAAACCCTCTGGTCACCTCGTTCCCTGTCCACTGCCGTCCTGCAATTACAGCCTGTCAGCGTCCTTCGTGCAGGTGACCGGGAGGCAAAGACGCTTCCAAAGCAGGGCACGCGCTGTCCCTCGATACCATGGCTTGGGGATCGGCCGGCCGCGCAGTGCGGTCAGGGGTGCTGGGGCCCAGTCTGGGTCGGGTGCCGGGCCCGGAAACCTCGTAATTGGGTTCGCGTGATTATTTAAGGCCTTTGTCACGCATGCCGGGTGAGGTCGCCAGAGGGCTCGGGCAGACAGGAGGCCAGAGGTCAGAGGAAGGAACGCTTGGAAGGGCAAAGAGAAAGGAAGAGGCGAGGCCGTGACCTTCGGCCGCCTGGCGGTCTGGCGCAGAACCCAGTCCGCTTCCCGCACGTTCTCGTGACCGGCCAGTGGGTGCGGGGACCTGGGCCGAGAGAGCAAGAACGTGACACATTGTGCAGGGAGAAATCCAGGGGAGAAAGGAGCCCCGCGCCACAGCTGTCAGAGACCCCTGCTCGTGGCGGGGCGACGTCACAGCCCTGGCAGCGGCCGTGGGGGTGCGCTGCCTTTCTCCCTGGCCTTTGCGTGGAAATATTTCCTCCGGCCCTCAAAGGATACACACTGAACTCAGATTTTACAAACTGGAGATGGACTATCTAATAAGGAGCACAACGGATTATGTACGGCAACGTATTTAAGCAAAAGGAGGCCCACGGGACGACGTGAATTTTGCGCCCTGAAACCCTCCAGTGTGTTTTGGCTAAAACTCGGGAGATTTTCTGGCGTCTCCGCAGCTCAGTCCTCCACGGCAGGAAACCGAACGCTGAGGAGACACTTTTATCTAATCCTCCGTCTGCGTTCCGGTTTTGCCATCGACCCAGTGCTGTCCTTTACCACTTCTGTTCCGTCCGGGACGGGATCCAATCGAGGGTTGCGTATTGCAGTGCGTCGTCCCGTGTCTTCCATCCTCTGTCACCTGGAACATCTCCTCAGCCTCTTCCTCTGATGACCTGGACGGTTTTAAGGGACACAGTGTCACCCCACCCCACCCCGCTTTAAACAGAGCTCCCTCACGACTGGGTTCAGCTTATGCGTCCCGGCCAGGACACTGCAGAACTGTTGGCGTGTCCTTCTCAGGGCCCGCACCTGAGGCACCCCGTGTCCATCCGTCCCTCGCCAGCGATGCCAACTACACTCACTCGGTCAGGGTGCTGTTCAGTTTCTCCACTGCATCGGTATTTTTTTAACTAAAAACGTTGCGGGAAGATAACTCTGATGTTCCTCCTCAAACCATCCTCCTAGATTCACCGCCCATTGATGATTCTTGGCCGGACATTAATTTTCACTCAGATGTTTCCAAAACCCCAGCTTTCCAGCCCCAGCACTGTCTCCACATCTCCCAGGTGGCATGTGGCACTCGACTGTAGAGAAGAGCCAGCCCTTCTTCCTGATTTACTTAATTACCTGTTTATTATACTCATGACTGCGGTGCTCAAGTTCACATCGTGTTCCGAAATAAATGTATCTTTGTGCTTTAGATTTTATAAGTAAGTAATATGTACTGAGTTATATGTGCACACACACACATATCTATATAAAGCTTGTGTGAACGCACACATGTACATGTGTACACCGACTCAAGGACCACAAAGGAACACAAAGGAACAAGTACCGTATTGGTGACATCCTTCCAAGAAGGGCCTGTGGAGTGTCATGAATGCAGTTTACCCATTTTGAAAACACGTGACGGCACACAGGAAACTCCTATGGATGACCATCAGCCTGGACACTTTCTAGGCAGCTCGAAATACACAGACCTGTGATAAAGTGAAATGGCCACTCGGTCACCTGACTCGGTGGACCGTGGAGGATGCTTCTGAAGAAGACATTAAAATCCCCATAATTGATATTTAGCATTTACTGGGCACGTGTACAAAGTGATGCGGTAGATAAATAAAGCTGCGCCTAGCTAATAACGCTCTGCCCCAGCAGCTCCGGGCTGTGAAGAAATGCGCCACGATGCCACAGGGAGAAAAGTCTTCTTGAGAGAAAATGTTGCTCTCATGACGGGCGTAGGAGACCAGAGATGAATTTAGTCTTTTATAAATTAGTCTTCAGCGTAACTGTTGAAATAACATAAATAAAAAAGGGACTTAAACCAACACAGCTCATGGGAAAGGTGACTTGTATTATAAAGTCACCCTCGGAGGTTCGAAATCACGCATCCGAACCCCTCGCCCTGCTCTGTGCTCCCCGAGGGCAGTCTGAGCTCATGTGCTGCAGCTTCGATGCCCTTGGCTGCATGGCAGGCCACCCTCCGCTCCCCTCCTGCCTGTGATGATGAGCAGATACGGAGCGCGTTGGAAGTCAGGAAGGAAACACTGTAAACGCTGAGTTCACGGGCAAGCCCGTGAGCCCGCCTGCCCCGCTCCGCAATGCTCCCCATCGCTCTTCAGCCCTCTCTGTGTCCAGACTTGCTCTCTGTGACTTCCTCGAGTCAGCCTCCCCCCTGATTTGACGTGCAGGGCACGCAGCCTTCAGCAGCTTCGGGCCTTTCATCCCGCAATTCGTCGCCAGCCCTCCTAATGCAGCACTGCACATGTGGGTGATGCGTGGCTTTAAGCCGACAGACTTTGTCGTAAGGTGAGGAGCCGCTCGTTCACATCCCTGTCCATGTTATCTATTTTTCTCTGCAAAAAACAAAGCAAAACAAAACAAAACAGAGAAAAGCTACCATATATGCCTCCTAATTTAGATATTTTAGATAAGGGTGAACACGCAGGGCTAGAAGTCCTGGGGATACCCGAGAACACTGGATGCAGGGTGCCTTCGGAGACCTCCCGCCTTCCGGGACCACATCGTCTTACACATGCAGACACCGCCTGCCCGGGGGGTTGGCATCGTTCCTGACTGTCTCTGGCTCTGCTTCCTCTCTCAGACCGGAAACGCTCACCCAAGACTGAAATCTCCAAGTTCCCACTGAAGTCAAGGCAGGAAAATGCCCCTCTTCCTCCTTTCCCTACACAAAAGCCACTCTGGCTGCTAAGGAAGGATCTCTCTACAGTGCTGTCCACACTTTCAACTGCAAAACATCGTCAGATACTGTGAAACTACAGTATCTAGCTCAGCGGGAACAATCGTTCGGGCCACCCCTCCTTCAATCTGTCTTTATAAAGGGGAGGGAAAAGGTAAGAAGACATGGTATCTCATGTTATATGGTACCTTCGTTCTTACCTGTGGCCGTCCCACTGGGGCCGTCGGGCGGGGATTCTGAGAGGTATGCCGGGAGCTAACCAGGCTAAAGACACGGTTTGAAAGCTTTGGGTAAACCATCGAATGGCATCTGCCTTCCAATTCTCCTTCTTAAAGATGGATTAGAAGCTCTCGCTTTATTTTGTCTTCCACGAAGAGGACCATTTCTCTTGTAAAGTGGATCAACTTCCTATACCTTATTTTTCCCGTGTATATACTGTCTTTAGAATCTTCTTTCTCATTAAGCAGCATCATTAAGTGCTTAGTGGACACTATTAGAAAAATGTCAGTGCTTAAAATTACAATTTCTAATGGTTGTTTTAAGAAAAGTAATCTATTTACAATTATAGAACAAAATCTAGAGAGAGATAATATGAATAAGGGCATTTGACGCCCCTCACAGGCAACAATCACACGAGTCCACCTCTTAAGAGTTATCATTATAGAGTGACTTTTCTTGTATTCTTGAGTTTAAGGTGCCGAAAATAATTTTTTAAAAATAAAACACTTATCAGAATTATAAAGTCTAACAACATAAGATATAGTTTTTAGTCCTTAAGTAATAGAATATTACAATGAGTATAAAAATGGAAATAAACACTTCGGTGCAAATTTCAGACCAATATGCAAAACATATCATCATTTGTTATGACTGTATTATATTCAAATTTAACATTTTAAAATTATTTTATAAAATTATGTTTAATGGGACTTGCATTTCTAGCAGACTAGCTACCCTGGGAGGCCTTGACCTTCTTGATTATACCAGTTAAAATACTGGAAAATAGAATATGATAGATGATTAGATAGATAGATAGATGAGAGAGAGAGAGAGAGCAAGAGAGAGAGAGAGAACGAGAGAGAGAGGGAGAGAGAGAGAGAGGAGGGAGAGAGGGAGGGAGAGAGAGAGAGAGGGAGGTGATAGCTGGTAATTCTGTGCCACTCTGTGGAGTTGGTGCGGAAGGAATCAGCAGAGATCTACATGCAAACGAAACCTGGGAAATAAGCCGGAACTGCAGAACCACAGTTGGCTTTGCCTGGGCGATTCATCAGGAACCCGGAGGCCTTGAGCTTCTGCTTTGACATGAAGCAAGAGAGAAAATTTAGACCTGCTAATGTGAGAGATCTCATCAGATGCTGACATTCTCCAGGGATAAAGACGCTGTCCAAAAAAGAAACCGACCGACCTCAGTTTGGGTTCCCGTCTAGATGAGGGGAAAAAACTCCCTGAAAAGTATGGAACTTCACACAGTTTGCAGCCCAAAGTCACAGTATCTGTGTGAAGGGATGGAAGGGAGGGAGAGGGGAAGAGAAGAATTTAAAGTCTTTGAGTCGTCCCGGTGGATTGAATATCAGGCCACTGGCAGCAGATCCAAATCCTGGCTGAGGGCAGCCAGGTATGAAATATTCCTACGTGTACGTCCAAGGAAAATAACTAGCTGACATTTAAATAAACATAAAACTTAGAAGGAAACAAGGTACCATGTATGAGAGCCAGCTGAAACAGTAAACAGCAAAAAAAAAAAAAAAAAAAAAATCCACAAAGAGAAAAGATTACACAAAAAATTACAAAATAAGAATGATCGAAATACACATTATATTTCTGTGTTTAAAGAAATAAGTTATTGAAAATAGAAAAAGGCAGCAAATGTTATTTTTTTAAAAGCATACAAAGTTTAAAAAGAGTGACCACAATTTTATCTGTTATAAAATGAAATTAAAATTAAATTGATAGATTCAACAGCAAATTGGAGAAAGCTGATAAAAGAATTGGTGAACTGGCAGATAGAGCTGAAGAAATGATCCAGGATGCAAAAACAGAGGGAGGAAAAAAAACGAGAAATATGACAGAGGGGTTGAGCCACAGAAAAGAAAGTGAAAAGTTTTAATTTGTATCGAACTAGAGTTCCAAAAGGAGAAAATAAAGATAAGGGATAGGAATTGATATTCAAAAAATAACGACGATGGCTGAAAATTTACCGGAATAGTTGTAATGTAGCCATTCTTACAACCAGGAAACCAAATATGTACCAATCAATGTAAATAATAATTAGATTATTATGAAACTGCAGAATAGCACAGAGCCAGGGAGAAAAAACAACCAGCAAGCAGGCTGATGGATAACCGCTCAACAGTCAGAACAGAAGGCGGGAAGCAGAGTTAATTCCTATCTTCAAAGTGCTGATGGAAAAGATCGTCACTCTACATTTCTATGCCATTGAAGAATGAAGGCAAAATGGAGACATATTCAGACAGGTCGAAATCGAGTTTGTCATCAGCAGACTCTCGCTGAAGGACATTCTCAAGGGTTTATTTGACGCAGAAGGAAAGGCTTCAGTTGCAATGTCAGGGGCACAAGCAAATGGTCACATGAGAGGACGTAAGGACGTGCTGACCAGAACCGAAGTCGCCACCACTGGACGGCTGACCTGCAGCGTTGTTAAGAGAGATGCTAAGAGTTTGAAGAGCTTCACAGTTTCTGGTGCCTGCGACGCCCTGTGTATTAGCAGGAGAGACAGAAGGAACTTAAAGCTGATGACCGCCATCTACAACAAGTCTACCGTAGACATCATAATTAATGTCTGACAGACATCTCCAAGGGAACGTTTTCGTAACCCAGCTCCTGAGTTTCCTTCCAAAGCTGAAACCTGCTCCCACCTTGGCATCTGCATCCTTCCAGTTGTTCGGCAGTTCTTAGCTCCTCTGCCTTTTATATCTGACATTCTGACCGTCAGGGAATCTCATTAACTGTGCCATCGAAAAATATCAAAGGCTGGATCTCTCGTTGCCGGCCTGTCAGAAGCACCGCCGTCTCCCACGTGGAGCGTGGAATCATCTCTGTAGCCCCTCTGCCGCTGTTCCTGGCTCGCTCGCTGTCCCCACCCCAGCCATTCCAAACACAGCAGCTAATGTGGCCTTTACAAAGCTCACTTAGGGCTGGCCATGGGGCTTCTCTGTCGGACTTCCTGGTGGCCCCCACTGCACCCCGCAAAAGCCCATGTCCCTGTAGTACCCCAGGCCCTGAACCATCCAGCCGGTCACCTTGTTGGTCCTCCCCCTCCCCCGCCCTGCCTTCCCTCATTCCACACCAGCTGCCTTGGCAGCTGTGACGTTTCTGGAGCACACTGGGCATGTTGGCACCTTCTCACCTAAGGGACTAACTGTACCTCTGCCTGGAACATTTGTCCCCCAGATATCTCCGTGACTAACCCCCTCACATTCATCAGTCTCTAACTAAATCTCACCCTCTCCTACCCCATGAAGGCTCCCTGATTTAAAGCTGCAGTGCCACCCCCCAGACCTGACTCACCTGTCTTTATACTCTATCCCCATGACACTTATCATCATCGCAATGCTATGTAATTTAGTTATTTATTATGCTGATTGATTATTGTTCATCTCCTTTATTACTTTTACTAAAAGGAAGCACAGAACTTTTTGGTTTTGTTTGCTGGCCTATGGTGAGCCATGTCTGAATATTTGTGAATGAACTAAAAGTTATAATCATTTTCTTTAAGATCAAGATCAAGACAAAACAATAAATACATAAAGATAAAACTGGAATAAAAAAAAAGTTGTTCTTATTTTTAGAAAGTATGATTGTCTACAGAAGTTTCAAGAAATCTACAGATAAATTATTACAATTAATAAAAGAATTTGGCAAAATCGCTCTATACGAAATCAATATACAAAGGTATGATCGCATTCCTCTTCTACGACAACAAAAAATCATTTAAATAATTAAAACGAAGATACCATTTTAAATAGGAAGAAAAGACATGAAAACTTAGAATGAACTTGAAATAAAAACTTGAAGCATTCTATCCAAATATTATCTCACCGAAGATGTATAAGATATTTAAAAATAAATATCAAGGAAAATCTAAATAAGAAGAGACATGCCAAAAATTTTAATGAAATCTCAATGTTGAGCATAATGCTACACAAATTGATCTATAGGTTCAAGGCGATTCCAATAAATTTCCCACCAGAGTTTTTCACAAACTTTATAAGCTATTTCTAAAGTTTAGAAAGAAGAACAAATGGCCAAGAATTCCCAAGGTCCTCTTGAAGAAAAGTAAGGGAAAAATAATTGCCCTCGTAGATACCAAGGCTTGTTATAAAGTAATAATAATTTACAAATATTTAATAAAGTAACAGCAATCAAAACGTATTATGAAATAGGAGTAATTTAAACACGCTGGCACTAAAGCTGAGATGAACACGGAGCCTAGATACAGACCTACAGCTGTGAAAATGATTTAAAACTGAGAGCACATGGCAGATGGCTGGGGAAGGGATGTCGACCTAATGTAGAGTTACTCATATTGAAAAAGAATAAAATGCGCACCAAACTTTTTAGAAAAGAAAAATGAGAGAGGTAGGAATGTATTTCTTAAACAAGACCACCCCTCCCCCCCCAAAAAACAACACACTGAAACAACAAAAGCTTCTATCTATCGGAAGAGACCATAAAGTGAAATGGCAGGGGAAATCTCAGAGGATAATTTCAACACAAAGGATTAGTATTCACAGCATTAACTTTCTTTACTAATCGATAAGAAAAAGACAAACCGACCAATGGAAAAGTTAGCCAAAAAAAAACCAAAAAACAAATTAAAGACACGAAGAGGTGTTCAGAGAAGCGGAAACATGAGCGGTCCAACCAATATGTGCAACGAGACTCAATAACAGTATTAATTAGGAAAACGAAAATGAAATCCGTACTTTAAATCTATTTCGCTGCCAGCAAAATGGCAAAAACTAAAGTCTAGTAATATCGGATGCTGGCAAAGTTGTAGGAGAATGACATATACCTGCTGGTAGGAGTGTAAATTGGCACCAACCCTGGAACACAGTCTGATATCACCTTGTAAAGCTGAACATAAGAACGCCTTATGACTAAGTGCGCCCCAGAGAAAGCATGGCTCACGCGTACCTGGAGGTGTGTCATGACGTTCACAGGAGAACCCCTCATAAGAACCACAGGAGGTGAGGAACTGGGGTGCCTAGCACAGCAGAACTGACAAATCAATTGCAATACATCTTCTCTGTGGAATACGCCAAAGCAGTGAAAACTAATTAACTAATAAGTTAACTAGAGCTACGTGTGGAGAATTCTCTAGAGGGGAATATTGAGGGAAAAAAACGGTCACACAGGAATACATGGAGAAAGATTTTATTTACGTGCAGTTAAAGCAGACACATTCAAACAATTCATTGTTTAGGGATATATACACAGAAGGTAAAACTACAAAGAAAACAAAGGAATTGGTTAACATGAAATTCAGGAAAATTGAGAACTAACGCTCGACCGGACGTGCAATCGGGGAGGGAAATAAAAAGAATATGGAAAGTCTTAATAATAATCTGACTTTTAAGCTGGATGCTTCGTATAAGATCGTTTTTTTAACTCTACGTAATCTATGATGCCCTCTCTCTGTATCTCATAATACATATGCTTTTAAAAGTCAACTCTATTAAATTTCTAATGCCATCAGATGCATTCCGATTACACTCCAAGTGGCATAGAATACGCTTATATTCTCATGGGTTTTGACTTGATTTTGTGCTTTCCTTAACAATCTGAAGTATCGTACTAGTCTCAGCCTGTAGCCACAAATAAATACAAATGGAAATATTCATTGAGAGGTCCACCTCTGGGTTTTTGTATCCTTTGGGGAGCATTTACTAAATCAAATCTTCATATGACATGGGAATAGGTCCTGGATTCTCAAAAAAAAAAAAAAGCAAAGCAAAACAAACAAACAATCCTGTCAGAAGCAAATTAGACAACTAGAAATAAGCGTGTGCTTGAACAGTTTTTCAAAGAACGTATTCGTCTTCTAATCCCAATTACAAGAAGTCAGTGTTACCATGAGAATCTGACTCATCTAAAACGGACAATTAATATCACACTTTTACATTTTCGAGACACTAATTCTCGAATGTCAACATAAATTGTCGAAAAGATAAAAATAAGCAAAACATGGATAAGGATATTTAAAATACGTAAAATGAAGATCCAATATTTACTTTATACAAGAATGCCATTGCTGTGAGTTGTGTGTGCTCTTTCTAGAAATTAAAAATTAAATTATAGGACACAATCATCAGCAAGTTTACATTATTTTAACTAAGCACCACGATTCTTCTGCACTGTTAATTAATAAGATCTGTAAGCAATTTTAGCACTCAAGAATGGTCTCTAAAACAACACTGGAATTTTGCAAGTCACATAAAATGGCACTAATATTAATTCTACGAAATATTTTACTTGCAAATCATTCTACCATGTTGTCCCAGAGCAAGTGGCATAATGCAGCTGCAAATTGTATTACAAGTAGTTTTTCTCCGAATACTTCTTCTCAGTTCCGTGCCTCCAACTAAATAATCCTGAGATGTTTGCATTCGATTATTTGGAAAATAATAATTATAACATTTATAAAGTTTCCCGAGGGACGAATAATCTAGCAAATTAAATTTAGTGAAATATAAATATGTCATCATTATCTTCTAATATCGGTGAATTGGACCAGGGAAAACAGAGCTATTATTCAATAAGTAATTAACTAAGTATGGTCTCATTGTTAGCACTCAACAGTAATCATAGATGTGTCTGGGGCTGTTTAACACGGTTTCTTATGATTCTAAGGCAAAGAATTAATAAGGAGATTTGTATTAAACAAGATCTGACCTTGAATGAGACACTTTTATGTTCTGCGTCAACATAACAATGTAGTCTTGCCTAAATATGCTTTTGGATGCGCTAAACTTTGTTTTCCTCACACGGACTGGAATAAAAGCACGGGCAAGGGGGGTGGGGAAGTTTCCAAGCCATAAGAACAAAGTCAAGTCTGATCCCAGGAGCTGGTGCTTCGGGTGTCTCCTCTCCAAGTCTGAGTTAAGTTAAAGGAAAGGAAGTAGCCTATGTGGCCCCAAACCAAAGTGACTACTCCAAGTCTCTGGAATGTACCCCATCTAGATAATTTTGAGATCATCTCATAGGACCGTGGGCCAACATCTATCCAGCCTCCACGCTGCCTTGCTGAGGAAGGCACTGGACGTTATGATGGTCACTCATCTAGGCCATGGACCATTCCAGGGCTGATGAGCAGGCACGCCAGGGCAGAGAGGGTGTCCTGCCTTTCCCGCAGGCAGCGAGGGCGGAGTAGTGAACAGGATGAGGCAGAAGGAGCCTGCGGTGTTTCTGCTGGTCCAGGCAAGCTTTTCTTGGCTGTAGTCTCAAGCCACGAGCTGGCAGCAAAACAGTTTCAGTCTTTCGTGAGCAGGAGTGAAAGCACCAACAGGGAAGAGGGGGGCCAGTTCCGGAGCACCCGGCATCCAGGACAGGGATGTCTTGCAAGCTCCGGTTTGGAAGCATCGGCCAGGTCCCCAGGCGAAGCCCACTAAGCCCACCCGGTGGAGGGGGTCAGCACAAGCAGCAAAGGCGAAAGCTTGACACCAAGACAAGGTGGCTAAAGGTGGAGCGAGTAAATACAGAAAACTGGACTGGGAGTACTACCCATTCCCTGGGATTCTCGGAAGCATTTGAGGGACCTTTTCTGCTGGAGTGCTTATAAATCTAGCACCCTAAAAAGAAGCCAGGGGGACTTTATACATTAGAAGAAAAAAAGAAAAAAAAAGGAAGCCTATGCTTTCCACTTAGAGTAAGTAGGTGCGTTAGGTGGCGTTAGATTACACGGGGAAAGGGGTGCCGACCTTACGGGCTTTGACAAAGACCCGGTGTCTACAGGGTTTTCGAAGATTGGTTGTCATGCTAGGTCTCGCCCCATTCTTCCCTCCTGCATTTCATGACTTTCTGGAAAGGAGAACGTGCATATTCCTATTTTGTTCCAGATGAGATTTTCACTAGAGCCCACGTCAGTAAGCTGCCTGGTAAATCCTTCTGTCTGAGACTCTAAGATAGTTAAGGCGCCTGGAGTAGAAGCTGAAACCTGTCTTTTGATACCAACACTTACCCATGTTCATCTTTTTATTATTTATCTATGAGCTATCTGTATATCTTAACTATATTAACTCTTTGAATGTCATCTAGAAGGCAATATTTTCTGTGAATTCAAATGAATTCACATTCATTGGCATAAGTCCAAACCTAGGATGGAAATCTTGCAAAACTGGAGGCATCCGCTAACAAAAGAGTACAGTTTGCAGGGCGGTTATCCTAGGACGTGGGGGAAGGGAAAGACAGGGCTAGAGATGCCCTCGCGGAAACCACGTGGGTGTGGAACTACTCACAGTTAAACAAGGTCAGATCTCAGTCTCCTCCTCCAAGGTCATCTCGGTGTAACTCAAGGAAGAAACGGACGATTCCCCTCCTACTAGCTATGGCTTTTGTTATCTCTGCTTACTTAGCAGGAGAAAATTTCACAATTTCAAAGCAAAAACCATAGTACTCAAAAGCCAGTGGATACATTCTGGCCCCCACAAGCTCTAGACTTGACTCGTCATTACCTGGCTGTGCCTCCTTGTTCCTCTTGGTAAAGTAAGCATGCCATCATGCATGCTCTGCTTATTTTCCACCACATATGTCAAGATCTGGCTTTTATTAAAGAGAATTCTAATTTTTACATAATTGTAGGTACGCCTACATTAATGCAATAATGTAGGAGGATCCACGTACTCTTTACCCAGTTTTACCCAACGGTAGCAGAGTGCAGATGTTGACACAGCCAAGATATGGAATATTTCCATCTCCACAAGAACCCCTCATGTCAACCCACCTCCCTCTCTCACTCCTCTGTCCTTGGCTCCTTGCAACCACAAATGTGTGTCCTTATTCTATAATGTTATTGTTTCGAGAAAGGCGTATGAACAGAATCGTATAGTCTGTAACCTTCATTTACTCACCACGACTCTCCGAAGGTTCATCAATGCCGTTTCATGGATTAACACATGTATATGCATGCATCGATCATTTATTCCTTTTTATGGCTGAGTAGTCCACGTTTTGGATATAGCAAAGTTTGTTTAAACATTCACTCACTGAAAAACATCTTAGTTGTTTCCAGTCTAAGGCTGTTTAAAATAAAGCTGTAACGAAGATTTATACACAGATTTTTGTGCGATAGTCTTTATTTCTCCGGGATAATTCCTGGGCCACGTGGCACTTGCACGCTAAACTGTTTTTCGAAGCGGTCGCAGCGTTTTACATACAGTCCCACCAGCAAAGCGTGAGTGATCCACTTTCCCTCCATTCTCGTAAGCATTTGACACGTTCACTTTTTTTTTTTATTTTAGTCATTCTGATAGGCATGCAGTATATCTAATTTGGGTTTTAATGACTTGTGATGCTGGACAACTTTTTACTTGCTTATACTCATCTGCATGTCCTCTTTAATGGAATGTCTGCTCATGTCCTTCTAATTGGACCGTTTTGTTTTACTGTTGAGTTTTAAGAGTGCTTTATATATTCTACATACTAGTCCTTCGTTGGATTCTTGGTCTGAAAATATTTTCTTCCAATCCATAATGTTTCTTTTCCTCCTCTTAATGAGATCTTTTGAAGAGTAAACATTCTTTATTTGATGAAATCAAATTTATCAATTTTTCCTTTTAAGGATCTTGCATTTGATATCAAGTGTGAGAACACTTTACCTAGTTTTACATCCTAAAGAATTTCCTTCAATGTTTATTTTGAAATTCTTTGTAGCTTTCGACTTTATATTTAAGTTTATGGTCTGTTTTGAGTTCATTGTTTTATAAGGTACGAGGTTTAAGTGAAAGTTTATTTTTCTACCTATGATGTCTGATTGTTCCAGTACCATTTATTAACATGTCTGTCTTTCCCTCATCTAATTGCTTTTGTACCTTTGTCAAAAATCGATCGGGGCTATTGTGTGGACGATTTCTGGGTTCTCTACTCTGTTTCATCATTCTATGGATCTCTACTTCTTTCGATACTACACAGTCTTATCAATGTAGTTTTAAAAAGAAGGTTTGAGAGCAGGTACACCGATTCTTAGCATGGTATTCTCCTTTTCCAAAATTGTTTAAGCTATGCTATATACTCTGCTTTCCATGTAAATATTAGAATGATCTTGTCTATATCTATAAAATATCTCATCAAGATTTTTACAGGAATGGTGTGAAACCTATTTATCTGTGGGCATAGAACTGACTGCTATGTTGAGTCTTCCAAGTCCATGAAGATGATAAGTCTATTTCTGTAGATCTTTGAATTCTTTCATCAATATTTTGTTGTTTTTAGCATATACGTGCTAGACATGTTTTGTTAGGTATATACCAAAGTATTCCGTATTTTTGAGGAAATATAAATGTTATTGTATTTTTAATTTTTGTGTCTACCTTTTCTTTGCTAATACACAGCAATAAATTTGACTCCTATGCGTGTACCTTGAATCTTGTGGTCTTGGTGAATTCCCTGATGAGCTCTAGGAGTTTTTTTAATAGATTCTTTGGGATTTCCTATGTAAATTCTCGTGTCATCTGGAAATAAGAATTTTATTTGTTTTCGTCTATGTTTATAAAAGTTATCGTTCTATAGTTTCTTTTTTTCTAACTGTTTTTATCTGGTTTTGGTATTGAGCTAATACCAGATTCATAAAATTAATTGAGAAGTGTTCTCTCTTTTTCAATTTTCTAGAAGAGATTGTATAGAATTCTTCTTTGATTCTTTCTTAAACATTTGGCAGACTTCTCCAGTGAATCCAACTGATCTTTTATGAGGGAAATATTTGTGAATTCAACTGTCTTAATAATTACAGGACTATTCCAATTATTTTATATTGATCAAGTTGTGGTCATTTGTATTTTTTCAAAAAAATAGGTTCATCTCATGTAAGTTGGTGAATTTGTGTATAGAATTCAGTCTTCTATTAGTATCTTTTGGTATCTGTGGAGTTTGCAGTGACATCTATTGTTTTATTTCTGATGTGAGTAATTGTCTCTCTTTATTTCCTTTGTAAGCTTTGCTAGAGTTTTATCAATTATACTGACGTTTATGAGACTTCTTTTTGTATCATTAATTTTCTCTATTGCTTTTCTGTTTTGATCTTATTGATCTTCACTATTATTATTACTGTTTTATTTCTTTTGGTTGCTTTGAGTTTATTTTTTCCACTATTTTAGGCTTTTGAGGGAGGATCATAGATTATTGAATTGATACTGTACCTTTTTTTTCTAATGTAAGTATTTCTTAATATGCTTTTTCCTCTCAGCACTGTTTTGGCTATGTCTAACAAATTTGGATACGTTGTATTTTTATTTCATTCAGTTCAGTGTATTTTTTGATTGCCTTTAAGATTTCCTCTTTGACCCAGGGAATATTTAGAAATGTGTTACTCGGTTTCCAGGTATTTGCAGAGCTTACCGTTCTTCTTCGGTTGCAGACCTCTAGTTCGATTCCGTCGTGGTACTTCCCGTTTCAATACTAACATGTACAAACTCCAGAAGTCATCATTTCCATCCTTACGAAAAAAAGGAAGCTGAACAAACTAGAAATCAGCGACGTCACTCGAATACTCCATAAAATTGAATTCACCAGACGACTGGCCACCCAAAATCTGAAGAGGCAAATCCAGATATTTACAGTCAATATCTCATTCTATGGAGCAGAAGGTGCTAGATTCGTAAACTGGGAGAGATTTGGACATCGCGGTTTTGAGGAATTTCTGAAAGCTGGCTGTGGAGGAGTCTGAGAAGGAGAAGCTAAGAGGGTGCCCTCTTGAGGGCGGGGCACAGTGTCATGGATTTTTATATTCAGGAACCCCACCTGGTCCTCAGGTTGAAGAATCAAGAAGATCCCTTCCAGACTCTGGCAAGGGGCAGACGAATAACCATTGGAAAATATCCCCAGCGCATTTTCCACCACAAAGACCTGTTCTCCAAGGAAAAAGTCTTTCCTAGAACCTCGCTCGACCCTGAGAGATGGTATTTCCCAACTCTAACGCCTCCTAGTCTTTGTGTATTACCTAAGGGGGAAAAGTAACGCTAAGAAAAACAGGTGACGGTCATGACTTAGGGAGAGAAACCCATTCGAATATTTAGATTTAATCATAAGGTTATATAGCACTTCCCGCTCGCCTCACTGCAGCACCAACCGGGCTCCAGATAGTAACAGTAGATTGTAGCTGGGAGAGCTGTATGACCTCATCTGAGGGGTTTTAAGGAAGCCCAAAGGCAACAAGGGAGGCAGAAGCAAGGGCACAGAGGAATGTGAAACCTCCCGAATACTCTCTCTTAGCCTCGGTCATGTGACCTCTGAGCTAACGGAACACATTTCCTCCTCCTTTACTCGCCTACCTCTTCCTGATCATTCAGGACTAGTTTCGATCACTTCTTCAAGAAACACACATGAATACAAGGCTTCTGAAAATGTACCAGAAAGCTATATAAATCCCAGAGTTCCAATGCTCTTGGTTGCCTAGTTACTTGACATTCTTTGTCTTTACCGATAAGTTGAAGAATACCAGGGACTCACGTGTGTGCTAGTTCCCATCACCATGGTTCCTGGTACATAACGGGGCCGCAACAAAATATACTGAATTCAAAGAGGACGGAAGTATAGAAGCAGAGATGAGCTATGCAGAGGTGTAATACCCATTAAACCCTTACTCTCGGAGACCTAGAACTGTTTTGGTTTATGTAATTCTTCCTTAGGACACATTGTAGAACTTTCAAGAGACAATATCCTTCATTTTTTCCCTCTAAGTATCTCTGGTTGGATTTTAGAAATATTTCTCCTTGATAGTGTGGAGAACGAACTAGAATGTTCTCTTTACTCAAGATGGTCTGCCTCCTTAGGAAAGGGAATATGGCGTCCAGGAACTCAGAGCTGGTACACCATAGCTTAGGAAACCCCAGAAAAGGTGGGGATTCGGGTCCCAAATCCATTAGGGAAATCAAAAGGAAGGTGACAATTTGGGTCAGCTTGGATCACATAACTAATTATGGCGGTAAGAAAAATGGGCAGTTGGGAAGATTAGTATTGAAACAGAAGCACAAGGATGGAAATGGGGGAAGAGCAGGTCCCACGAAGAAAAGGGAGGGGCTCTTAACAGAAGGGAGGTCAAAGGGGTCAGAGGAACCCCAGATGGACCCTCAAGTAACTGTTGCAGCTGGATTCATCTGCTTACACCCGACCTCAATTCTTAATGTATGACTTTCGTGCTGATGAGATTAGAGGGGACGTTTGAAGGCGTACAGTATTTAAAACAATTTCCTTCATGTTTATGGGGTTCGGGAAGTTTTAAAACATATTTCATTTCCCTAAGACATGTACTCTGACACAAAACTATCCAAAATATACCACAAAACAAATCAACACATTCATTCATTTAATAAACTTTATTATATGCCAGAAATAGAAATCTCGCCTAGAACTTGGATTTACTGGTATGGTGTATCAATCAACACAAATGCTTAGGCTTAAATTATTTCCTAGGTAATCTAACCCAAACTGCACCTAATGTCAAAATAAATTCTAGCATTTCTCTGACCTCGATTAGAGCTTCTCTTTGAATCCTTCCAGTGATGAGAAACTCACTGCTTTGCAAATAGAAAACAAAACTATTCCATTATTGGACAGCAAATTATAAAGGATATTCTTCTTATGATAAATCTCAATTTTCTTTCCCATTATCACTATCTATTGTTCTTTATTTCTCAGTATTTCAGAGTACATATGTTTTGTCTTCTAAATGAAGACATGTTAACTATTCGTAGACAGATACCTTGTACCCTAATCATCCTCCCTTTTTTAGGTTAAATATCCCCATTTCTTATTAGTAATGAATGATATAAACAGCTTATGTTTATTAGAAAGTAGCCTTATAGCACTGACACCACCACACAAATTTTAAAAATGCATCGATACCTACGACATTAGCCTTTGTAGTTTTCATTATTCATGAGTCACTTTAAAAGTCGTGCCATGCATCGATTTATAATTTTTAGAAGATGATTTTATTTGAGCTGCAAAAGCACATCGTTTGACCAATGAATGCACCTAGTTTCTGGCTGTCACCTGCACAAAAGGACAGATGTATATGTCATATTGTATTTAGGAATTTTAAAATTAAAGTATTTCTAGAACTACTGAAACCACTAATGCCTATTCTACATATAGTAAATGGGTTCCAGTTTAATTTTGTTTGACTAAAAGGCCGGCCATTGTTCATATCCCCAGTGCTTGCATTGGTTCACAGATCACACCAACCCTAGAAAAGTAATTACCCTTCCTTAGGCCAACAAAACTTGATAAATTGTAAAAGCCTTCCAGTGGAAGTCTTCCCATCAGCCTTGTGGCAGTAATAAATCAACTAGGCAATCCCATCGAGAAGTCACTTCATTACTGAGCTTGTACTGAGAAATGGCTTTCCGCATTAGCATTGCTTACTTAGGAGCTAATGGATGTCATAATAATATGAAAAACGTGACCGTAAAGTACTCTTGCCTCCATCGATGTGTAATTGGCATTTAAAAAATAATAATTTTGAACAATATATTTGGATCTTTTTTACCTCAGTATGGATGCTGAAAAAGGTGTTTCTTTTCTAGGCTCTGCCATTGCAAAGCTGAAGTGTGACCTCTGGTTTGGGGTCTGCAGCTGTGGGAAGTCTTTCCCGCCTGTGGGGGTCCCACGGGATGGTTGTCCTGCGGCATCCTGCTCATGGCTCCTGTGCCCCTATCTCCCTCTCTGCTTCTGGTGGTCCTGCAAAACTCTCAACTCACATTACCATGAACGCATGCTTTTCTGGTGACTTCCAAGCAAAACCCAGAATCGCGACTGTGGTCTCAAAGGCCCTACATCCTCTAACTCCACTTTTATGTCTCAGGTCACTCTCTCTGTAGAGCACCATGGAGGTGACGTGAGCATCCCATTGCAGCCTTTCAGAAAGCAAATGACATCGGGGCATCTTAGCACAGGTGAGCGCACCTGCATCCCCTGGGGGAGGCGCATCTGACAGGGTTCCCCACCACACGGGGACCGTGTCCCCTTTGCTTTCTCTGTTCTCTGGAGGCCAGTCACCAAGTCCAGCCCACACCTAGGGAGAGGGGATGAGGTCCACTCCTTCAGAGGAGCTATGCCTGCACACATTTATAGTTCTGTAGGGAATATTTGTCCTCCTCGTTTATTTTTGATTTAATCATTACTTGATATCGGTATGAACGCCTGGATATTTATTTTATTCTTTAGGTATAACCCAAGACTTCCTAAAAATTTTACTGCTCAAAGTCTCCCAGCTTTGGTCATTGGAAGCTCTTTCAAAATCGTTTTTGCCCATTTTAGTTGGATTATCTGTATTTTCTTATACGCCTTTTGCCAGACAAACCTATTGTAAATATACACTCCCTGTCTATGGATTGTCTCTTTTTTTTTTCACTTTCTCACTGATATTTGATCAACAAAAGTTCTGAATTTTAATTTATTCCAATTTATCGACCTATTTAAATTTTTTTTTAAGTCAGCAAACTTACAATAGAAGGCAAATCCATACCTATAAAAGGAGATTTACAAAGAGAATCACACAGCTTTCATACTTAATGGTTGAATATTGAAAATCTTCTCCCTGACTCAGGAACAAGGAAAAAATGTCCATCATCCCCCCGCCCCTCCCACTGACAGCGTTGTACTGCATCTTGGCCAGAAGAGAAGAGAAGGATGTCGTCACAGTTTGAAAAGATGAAATTAACCTGTCATTCGTCGCAGACGATGTGTTCATGCACGTGGAAATGCTAAAGTAATCTATGAACAATTCAATAAAAATCACGAGTGCACGTGACAACGCTGGTGAATAGAAGGCCAATCTGTAAAATCAACTGTATTTCTATAGAGTAACAGCAAACATGGAAAATGACACTTGAAACACCATGTACAAGAGAATAAAAAAGCTAAATAATTAAAAGAAAGAATGTTCATGACGTCTACATGAACATTTAAAAATATAACTGAGAGAAATGAAAAATCGTCTAAATAGGTGGAAGGACTCACCATTTGTATGGATCAGATACATCGATATTGTCAAAAGTCAGTTCTTCCAATATCGATCTAAAGAGTCAATGCAAATGCAATCGAAACCTCGGAAGACTTGTTTTGTAGAAATTAGCAAGCTGATTTAAAAATTTTAGTGTAAATAAGAATGAGCTAGAATAGCTAAGCCAAGGTTACTCGGGAATCAAACAGGAGAACATATAATCCTGATACCACCCAGTGTGGTGCTGGGCAAGGGGGGTGTGCCCCCAGACCACCGCCCCCAACGCAAGGCTGAGAGAGTTCCATGCAGCCAGTCATCAGACTGATGGCAAAGGCGCCATTGCGACTCGTTGGGGAAGATCCTTTCGACAAACAGTAATCCGATAATTAGATATGAAAAAAGTCTGATCTCCCACCTTACACCACACGCAAGAATAATTTGAGAAAAAGCACAGATATACACAGCAAAGCTAAAACAATAATGTGTGTAAGGGAAAAGAAAACAAAATATAAACCACGATTTGGAGAAAGAATTTTTTTTTCTTAAACGACACTGCAAAAGCACTAACCAGAAAATGCAAATTTATTTTTTTTCTGAAAAATTGACCTCAAGAAACACTTTCTCTTTACTCTCTGAATATTTTCCTCAGTTTCTTCAATTGGATATCATGAATTCATGTTTAGCATTTCTTTTTTCCATTTGCTTAAAACTCAACCTTTTACTTAAACCTTGAAAATGAGAAGGCTTGACTAAATATTACCTCATATCTCTGTCACCTCTAGTACACTATCATCTATCATTCCTATAAACTGAAGATTGTTTTCCCCCAGGCATTTAATTTTTAAAATACAGGGTTACAAAATGATATTTCACTAACAGTTCCAGTTATAAACTCCTCAGTGACTTTGAATGACTGAGAGTTCCCTCTGTGTGACAGCCACGCTTGTCAACTGCCAGTAAATGTCCTAGTTACCAGGCCAAGGACCATTTTTGTGGCATGTTCCTGCTCCATGTGAGATGTTCTCAATATCGAGATATCAGTGCAGCCCCTGAAATTCCCATCTGTACCCCAACCCAGAAACAAAACAGTCCCCGTCTAAGATACATTTAGGACAGATCCCAATCAGAGGATACCATGGGTCTCTAATCATCACCATTTGAAGAATTAAAATATTTTAGCTAAATTGTTTCTTCTTATAGAATTGATTCAGAATAACTGGAAAGACACCTTTAAGACTTAGTAAGGTTACTGTCCAAGAAGCAACTAAAAATTATATATATATATATTTTCATGATATATAGAGTCTCAGCTGCATATATCTTTATAAAATTATATATAAAAAATGGAAATGTAAAAGGCATGGAAAACAAAAATGGATTTAAGTTGCTCCTTGGCGTTTGAATGCCGCCTATGAGTAGGCGCCACGCTGAAAGATTCGGACGCAGCGTGATCGCCAGTGTCACGTGGAAGCTAATCCCCCACCCCCGCCACACACACACACACACACAAACCGCAACACTCTGAACTGATTGTTTACACCTTTGTTTTCAGCAAGGGTGTATACGTGTGTTAAAGGAAATGGACCACTTACTGGCTTTTAAAAGGACATAGGAAGAGTATCTATTTTTAGACAGAATTTTCAAACGTCGTCCCTTGATTAGTTCTGATTATAAGAGGAATATATATTCAATAAAGACAAATTGAGAAATACAGAGCAGCGAAGAAGCAGCTGCCCTGCTACCCCCTACAGATGGTCACGGATGGCTTATCAGTATATATTATCCGTCCTCCGAGTCTTTTTCTTTAGGCACAATTTTAGATGAAAAGATAAAAGATATTTTATCTGGTTGGTAGAAAATAGGTATGTTAAGTCCCTGGGAAAACAGAGAACATCGACAACAAAAAACAGAGTTGGGAGCAATCTGTACGATTCATTCGGGAATAAAAGGAAGAGCATTATACACCATTTTCATTTTCCATAAAAGAAAACACCTCATTTATTACATGCAGTTTGGAAATTATTTGCATTTAAAATCGCAAACTGAATGATTCAAACATATATATTTTCGGTTACATTTTATCTCGTTAAATAAAAGCGTACAGGCTTCAAGCATGCAATTCAATAATGCATCACATGTGTATTGCATTGTGTGTTCACCACCCAAATTCTAATCTCCTTCCATCCACATATAACTTATAATTTTTAATCTCTTCAAGATGAGGATTTCAGATCTTTTCAACAAAGCAAAAAAAAAAAAATGAAGCGACCCCTTGTGGTGGCCACCTGGCCCATCTGCCTTTGTCCTCTGACATCTCCGTGACCTCCTGTGACATCTCCTCCACGCCTGCCAAGGGCTCCGGCTGGATGAGACCCAGCTCCTGCCCTGGGTCTGTGGCCACGAGGCCCCGCAGCTGCCCGCAGGCTCCCCGAGGTCCCACCTTCTGAGATGCGAACACATTTCCTTTCCCACTTCACTGCTCCAGGCCCCTCTCACTCTCTGTTCTCAGCCCCTGGCCACTACATGTGTGTCAGAGCCATCTGGACTCACCAGAGGGCAGAGTCCGAGTTCAACCCCATCCCACCCCCATGCCCACCTTACAAGCTCTAACCTGAAAACAAGAAGCTCGCGGTCCCTAATTGTCAGTCAATACCTCTCCAAACCAGTGGTCTGTACAGTAACCGCAACACGACTCTGCTCGATTGTTCCAAGCTCAGAGTCCTGGGTTCCACACGCGTCAGTGCCGGATTGCAGTTTTGAATAAATAAGGTAAGGATATCTTTTTCCTGCTTCATTCATAATTTTAGACACAGCCTTAAAACCAGTTGGTGACTTCCCATGGAAGGAGGCACCAACCCCAGCGGATCCTAGGACAGCCTCTTCCTCTAAGCTCAAGCTGCTTCCTCTTTTTCTCACTTTCCCCTTGATTGACGAAAGCCCCACTGCTGCCGATAATGCAGTCAAGGAGGCAGCTGCCGGCAACAAGACTCAAGAAAACGCTGTTCACGGGACCCGCTTCCCCATCACTCCGTGTTTTAGTTAAGAGGTGTGTCATGGCAACACCTGGCAGGAATACCTAAATCAGGGTATTTAGAGCATCGGCCATTTTAATGTCCTCCCCACTCACTCCCACTGGCCCGGCCAACACTTCTGCTCTCTTGGGAATGTGCCTGTATCTTCCATCTATTCCTCCTCCTTCTGCAGGAGAGAGCCCCTGTTTCAAGTGTCAGGTCCCATCTGCTACTGTTGGCCACCTTTATAAATCCAAAACTGCTGGGAAATAGAGCATAAAAGTCAGCAGTCTCCGTTGAAATGGAAGAGCCGTGGGCCCATGCCCTAGCTGGGCTCGCAGTAAGTGATGACCCAAAAGAGTTTCTTGCACAAAATATTAAGCGTAACATGCTGATGGCACTTTGCACGACCGCACGTCATGCGGCCAGGCCGCCACAGATGGAAAACACGAACTTTGTCAAAACCTCTGAACTCTATCAAGAGATGTGGCCAGAACTGGGGGGTGCTGGGGGGGGTACCGAATTTTGGCTCAAGGCCTGGACGCCACGAGCAAATGAACTAGAATGAGAAATTTTGTCGGACACACTTAATTTCCCATGGGATGACGGATGTCTTATTGTGGCACCGGGCCGGACTCCTGGGGTCCTCAGAGACTTGTAGGCTGTGCAGCATTTGATCACACCAATGCTGCAGGCTCTGCGGACTGGCACTATGACAGTGTCCATAATTTCTTCTTTCCTCCCTCTCGGTCACCTGAGCCGTGCATTTGGAAGGCCCTGTTTTTAGATACGTACCATCTGGACGTGAGAAAGTGTAGTTGCCAACAACAAGACCCTCTCCTTAGTTACCTGGCATGATAATGAAGCATCTGAAGGTAAAAGGAAGACGAAGAATTTCTGAGTTTCCAGTAGGATACACGCTCATTTCAATTCCAGTCTCTTACAAAAATGGTTTGAAATTATTTACTCTATTACATAAATCAAAGCAAGTTTTTTTTTTAAAAATCAGTACAGACTAGGACCAAGGAAAAATACAAGTAGAGAGAGAGTGAAGCCGGTGAATGCATGTCTTAAGTTCCTTTGCAGTAATTAGAAACGGGCAGGAGAGTTGACTCTCGGTGCCACAGCATACAAAGAACAAAGAAACGGTCACTTGAAATGAGGACCGCTTTTTTCTGACACTAGGATGGTTAAACGTTTAAATTTTAGACTCTTATGAAAAAAGCTTTCGGAATTTATTGAACCACATCTTCAAAAATATCTTTATCATAAATGGAAAACTAGTCTTCCAAGTGCAGTTGACCCTTGACCAACACAGGTGTGAAGTGTGCGGGTCCACTTACTGATGTGCGGGCTTTTTTTGGTAACTGCCTGTACTGTTCTTGATCTACAGTTGAGAATCAGTGGTTATGGAGGGCCTACTGTATGCGTTAGTGTCAACTATTTCATATAGGGGAATTGAGCATCCACGGATTTTGGTATGCTTTCAGGGGAGGGGAATCCTGGGACCAATCCTTTACATATGCTGAGGGACAACTAAATTTGGGGGGAGTCAAAACTTATACGCAGATTTTTGACTGCATCAGGGGCCAGTACCCCTATGCCCAAGTTGTTCAAGGGTCAACTGTCTTTCCTTCAAGACCCATCAATTCATGTCAATGGCATGACACCGAATGTCATTTGATGAGAACAAGCTACTCTGAACTAACAGAACGCGGTCTTAATATCAATAGGCTTGTTTGACCCAGGGATAAAATTTAGAAAACTAGAAAGAGTCACTCGGGTTGATGTCACCACCCAACTAGTGCCTTTTGTAATGAAGTCCTCAAGGCAGACACGGACATGCGTGCATAGGATCATGCGACAGGCTTAGGGGACCAGCCCTCAGGTGAGGAAGCAGTTTCACATGCCACCGACTGCCCCATAGGTTAAATCTGAGCATTCAAGAAGTTAACAAAGCACTATAAGAGAGAATGGAAAAGGAAAGACACGTGAATCATCAAATGGAGGACTAGAGAATCATTTTAACACAGTAATTTCATCTTTTAAGTAAAATAAAAATAATTAGCTGTGAGTGCTGTCGGGCCCACACAGAGGTTTAAAAAAGCACATTTGGAGGTAAATATTCGGGTCCCAGATTGAATACAGTGAAGCCGATCTGCTACGTCAGAACCATTCTTAACCAGCTTGCGTTTGACTTCCCCGCCACACACCAGCGCGCACAGTGTCCCCCGCGCAAACGCGCTGACCGACACCGCGGCGTGGCTGAATGCGCGGCGGAGCAGCGTTCCCTCCAGGTGAGCGGTTCCCTGGCGAGTCCACCTGCGCGCTCCCAAACCTAACTACGGGAGTCAGGCTTATCATCGATTGAAGAAGGATTCCAAAAACCAATAATTTACGCATGCAGAAAGATATTTTAATGGAAACCAACTGGAATGCTCTAGAAAGCACTACTCAGCTGAGTCTCCAAAAATAGTTGCTCTCCAATAAGCATTGGAGAGACAAATATGAAATATCTGCAAGAGAAAAGTGAAAATGGGCTCAAATTAGATCACGAACGTCTTGAAATTCCAGTTCCTCTTTAAGGAAACTAAAAGCGGAAACTGTTAGCGATGCATTCTGATTGGAGTTTACGCAGTCATGGCTCCCAGGTCACCATGTATCTGACATAATCTTGGTTTCGGCTGTTCCTTCTTCATTCTTTTTATAATCCCACTCATGGCCTGTCCACAGATGTCTCATGTCTCCACCTTTGCAACGTGCATCTTAAGAAAAACATTTCTCCAAAAACTGAGACCACTGCAAACTCCCAGGTGCCTTTGCCTGCAGACAGGTCTGGCTTTTGGGGTGCGTGATCCGCGCAGTCACACCCGCCAGTCACACTAGTCCAAGTGCTTATGCTTGGTTTGATGCTCTGCTGTCTTGTCTGGAAATCATCTTATCTTTGAACTTGAATTTTGCAAGTGAAGTCGGATGGGGACAACGGAAGACATGGGCTGGGTGGAAGGTCGCATAAGAGGCTACGGTCCAGCGGCTGCCTGCGCGTGCGCAGGATCAAGCCCACAGGTGCAGCCTATGCCACCTGCGCAGGCGGTTGACCCGGCCCACAGGTGCGTGTCTTGGAGCAGTGTGGGATGCTATGGGACCCTTCGAAGAGGTGATCAGGACCCGGGATCATTTTTGTAAAAGAGATGGCAGCAGCCGCCACAGCTGTGGGAGACAGAGATGCTGCTCTTGGGGGCCTCGGGACCCGTGGTGGGGCTGGGTTGCCCATCTCTCTGGAGCCCATACCCACAACAGCTGTGCAAACACTAGCTCTCCAGCCTGAACGCCCAGACAGGAACTATCAGCACCCAGGCAGCAAAATTTGTCAGTGAAATATCACAAAATAAGACTGTACCCATGGGCATCACCAAAACACATATCAAGAAGTTATCAGAATTCTTTAAAGGATTTAGAATGTCTGGTTTTGAAAACTAGTTTGAAAACATTACACGGCAAGCATCCGCAGGCTTAGCAACGGACATTAAATTTGAAGAGCAGCGATTCCTATGGAAAAGAACACTATTTTCACAGAACACTATTTTCAAACTTAAACCAGTTATTAATAAGAGAGATATTTTCTTATAATTGAAGCTATAGTAATAAAATGCTTAAACGGGCATTTTTAAATTATATACAAATAATGAAGCCGCTTTCGGCTTCTTACACAACTGCCACAAATTTCAGAAAATGTCCGAGGAAACCTTAAAATGATATTTTATAAATTTACATTTAAAATTAAATTCTGATTTGCATAAAACCGATTCATATGAAGAGTTACATCTTTTTAGAAAAATTACTAAATATGCTAAAATTTATATTTTGGGATGATTTATCAGAAATATATTCCAATGTTGCAGCTTACGAAATACTCTTAACAGTTAAAGTAACAGTCGCATCAACGGGTAGAGCCCTCTCAAATTAAAAAAAATAATTAGTTATTTGAGATTTTGCATTTGCCAGAGCAAATGATGTCACTTTTAATTATATTAATTGAAAATAAAGTTATTGAATGTATACATTCCAATGACCTACTAAGTGAAGTTACAGAAAAGTGAGTTAGAAAAAATCATATAATCCATCAAAATATAACATTAAGATATTATTTACTGTGCCGTATAAAATTATGACACCAAAGTTTTATTTTTTTAATTTGTAAAGCTATGCTCTGATTTATGGATCACTGTTACTTTATTATGTTTATAAATAATATAATATTTTAAACAGAATAATTTATATTTTAGTACCTTTAATGGCACTTTTCCTGTGGTTTTTTAACAAGAGGCCTGGTATTTGCTGTTTATTGGACTTCTAAATTATGAATTAGGCATAAATGATTGTAGATTGACCCACGGAAAATTGCTTTTAGAATTTCTTAATACTGGTTGAGATCTCACCATAATTTCTCTCAAAAAAAAAAATTAAGTCACTCATTAGTAATGTTTTATCAGTTTTATTAGAAAAGAATTTGAGTTCTTTAAGTATCTCCAGAAATGGTGGAATTTTTTTAAATAATAAAATTTTTTCAAAAGTTTTTTATTTCTTAAAGACCGCGAACCTTCTGCTGGAGATTTTCTGTCTTCCGCCATCATTTACAATAATTTCGTTAAAAGCATCCATTGGCTCAGGTGACGAGAGCAGGTAGACATTGCTGATATACAGACCCTTGGGAAGAAAGCTTTTTGTAAGATTTTTGTATCCTGAAAAAATTCTTCAGGTTCCTTTGGGAAAAAGAAAATTAGTTAAAGTGCCTTATCGGATCCGCGTGAGTTTTCCCAAATGGCGAGTCTTTTGTTTACATCGTAACATGTCATTGTCCTGCTTAGTTAGAGCCAACAGGGAAAGTGTAAATCCGATATAGGAGCTAAAAATCCTAAATACACTAAAAATACTAAACCCCGGCAGCTTCCCCAGGGCCTCTGAAAAAATGGTGATTGACAGGGTGAACAACTAATTTCATATGGAAAAGATGGAAATGAAGTCATTGCAGGTCTTGCTAGGTAGGCTCTCGGGGTCAATGCAGGACAAGATCTGCAGGGCCTGCCGTCAATTGACAGCTGTCCTGGTTCAGGATTACCCTGATCCCTTCCGTTCCTGGTCCAAGGATTTCATTCTCCAGCTCATTAGACAAAACCATGTTCCAGAATGTTCACGCCTACAAAGCCATTACGGGAAAGTGGGTACTGCTTAAAAAGGTGTGATTTACCTGTAGGATCTAATTACTTTTCCCCTTGCAGGTCAACCTCATTCCTCAACTGGGTTTTTGCACCTGAGGGAGGAAAATCTTTGACAAAAGTCTACAAAGAGGTTTCGACCTACAAAGTGATTTCTGAGACTTGAGACAAATAGAGCCCTGAGCCTTGCGTGGTCAGGCGGTTAGTAAGCACGCCTCCCACCAGATGTGCCCCATAATAGGATGAGCAAACGGAGGCTAGAAGAAGTTGAATAATTTAAGTCACAGACTCAACAGAACTGGACACGCATGTGTGCCTCCACACCCGTGCCCTGCACGGACCTTCTGGGTAACCTTGTACAGTAATATAGCATGAGTAGCAGCGAAACAACTAATCTGCATATGCAAATTGTAATAGTAGATTAGGACAAGGAGAAGCTCTTTAGATTGTGTAAAAGGGCCTAATGAACAAGTAGGAGTGGGAATATGAGTTCTAAGTCTTTCCTCAGGCTTTTATATGCTATTTTCTATACTTGAAAGTGAATTATTTGCTACGAGAACAAGAGATGACTTGAGAAACACATAAAGATACTCAAAGGAAACACAGACTAGTTGAGACTTCCGGTATTTCTCAAATTTAGAACCACCTGTAGTCAAATAGATGGTGATGGAAGGAAATTTGACTTTGGGTGGTGAACGCAAGATGCAATATACAGATGACGTATGATTGAATCGTACACTTGAAACCTACATAATTATATGAAGCCGTGTCACCCCAATAAATTTCAAAAAATCAAATCAAATAAGAATCACCTATGGGGCTTTTCAATAATTCATCCTTCTTATTCCCACTGCTGAGGTAAGTGCAATTTTTAAAAGCCCCGAAAGATGATTCTAAGGCAGGTGGTCCATGGAACGCGCTATGAGAAACTCGGATCTATACATCGAATTAGGGAGATGGAATAAGACAGAAATGAGCGTGAGCATACAGCGGCAGAGAAGTTCCTGAATTTTTCAGACACCAGAATAGAAACCACATCTCAAATCCCCATTGTGGGACAAAAAATAATAAAGACTTCATTGTCACAATCTTCCTTAGCCTAACGAATGAGCTATGAATAACAAGCAGGCCTGTTTTTAAGGTTTTGAATTTCCGTTCATGACTGGAATGAGATAATTCTCATATAACGAATATCGTAAACGTCAGGTTACTTACCTTGATGAATTTCCCCTTACTAAAACTCTTTCTTACTGTAAGACGGGAGAAAACGATCCCAGTTACATCTGCCCTTTATCTTTTGCCAACTAAAACCGTACCGTGCGTGGAGCACTGTTAGGAGGTAGGCTCCAGTCTGAGCTCTCGAAGCGCCTTCTCTTCTGTGACCTCCTCGGTCACCCAGGGAGACTGTGACTGTTTTAGCCCAATTTGTGGATAAAGAAACTAAAGAGCAGATGGGTTAAATGAATCACCCAACACCGCAATCAAATTTCATGAGAAGCCCATATAGGTTTTTAACTCCTCAATCTCAAGGGGCGGCCTTCCTGGATTCGTCCTCCATTTTGTCCCGTTACTGGCGTGTCTTCCTCCAGACACCACACGGGGATAAGTCTCTCAGCCACCCCCTCAGAGCCTCGCCACAGTCTCTCTCCACACTCTGTGATTCAGATCGCTGGGAACGAGGCTCCCCGCGTGTCACCGAAACAGGGATCCAGCTCATGAAGGGACACGTGTGCTAGTTCCAGAATCTCGTGTGGGGCAACACTCGCCACTCTGAGCCCGAACACCTGCTTTCCAGCGTCAAGTTTGCGCAGCGTTCCCACAGTCACATGACCCGGCCCCCGCATTTTACTTTTGACTCCTGCTCTGTATAGACTTTTCCCCACATGGTGGCCTGACAGACCCTTTCGAATAAACAGAAGCGCATACGCCCTTGCTGGAATCTCACGGCTTATCATCATTAATCAGAATAAGCCCGATCCGGATCCTCCCCCGTGAGCTGGCCCTCAGCCACCACGTGGACATAATCGACGCCTGTTCCCGACCAACCGGCCTCTATCCCTCGTGGGTGGACACGTCGAGTACCCTACGTCCCCGGCCGAGTGCCCCTGTAGCTCCCTCTCTGATGGCTTCTCCCTCACGTGCTTGCGTGACCGGCCTCGCTTCGTTCGGGTCTCTGCCCAACACCCCTCCCTCGGAGAGGCATTTTCTGAGCCTCTCTCAGTAGCTCCGCCCACCCTGTCTTCTTTGTCCTTCTAAATTGTATATGACATCACGTGATGCTATTATCTGCCTCCCTCACCAGAATAGAAGCTCCATAAAGGCAGCGCACTGATTTTTAGAATGTTTAAGACTACCCGGGTATTTCAATTACACGGTCAGGTTTGAGAACCGTTTCTTTAAAGGCAAGTAGGGAACTCAGTCTTGCTGAATTCGGCTTTTCCCACCAAAACGTCCTGATGGAAAACAAAAGCTGGAGGTCACGAGCAGTAGGTGGTCTTCGGAGTTAAGCAGCTGTTGACATTGAGATTCCGGGTCATCAGTTCACTTAGAACTTGACCAAAATCAACAACGAGATACAGGGAGTAAGGCCCAGGCTGCCGGGAGGCGGGAGGGTAAGAAGCAGAGCCGGTCAAGGGGGCCGACATGGAGAGAGCCAAGGGCTCGGCCCTGGCCAGTGAGACAGGACTAAGGACAAGTTCGCATCTGAGCGGATGCGGGGGTACATGAGGACCAAGGGTCTCTGGAAATGCAACTGGTCTCTGCCCCCACCCACTGGTGAAGCAAGACCTATAAGTCATTGGCCATCTAGGAATTTCCAGATCAGTCATGGCTGGTCCTTCCTATAAGCTCAGAGCCCAGAGTCCCAACCCCAGAAACCCAGTGACTCCAGGATGGGACCGGGACTCCGCGGATTTGTAAGTGTCTCAGGTGAGTCAGGTGCGTGGTTTCCGGGACACACTCAGAGGAACCCCACCCACCCTGAGGTCCAGTGGGTGGGCTGAGCAGCCAGCAAAGGCCTCCATGACTGTGCAGTGGAACAGGAGCTGGTAAGTCGGAGCTGGTCACGGTGACTCCAGCCCACAGCTGGAAATGTGTCTGTCGCACCCTCGTGAGTCTCAGCCGTGACTCGTCTCCGGTAAGCCGGTGTCACCACCAGTCTCGAGTTCCGATCTATGCTGGGCATGAAGCAAGTGGACTCAGATCTTCCCTAACGGGTAGGAGGAGGGAAAGTCATTCCCGCTGAGACAGCTTCACCTTGACCTTGACGAGCGGCCTCGCTCCCTCCTGATGGGCCAAAAAGAGCAGGCGCTGCATCATGCTCCCCTCCCCAGCTCTAGCCACCCCCAGACCCAGTGTCCACCAGCTAAGCCTCAAAATAGGCTCATACAAATAACACCTCGCAAGTCTGGGGCCAGCTAGAAGTGAGGATGACACGCGTGTGCCTGCCCTGGCAGGTCACCTTTCAGAGGAAGGCGGTCGATGACAGAGCCCCGACCAAACGCTGTGCTCAAGTGAAGACTAGCCCTTATCCTCACCTGTAAGAGCACTGTCTGCGCCTGGCCAGGACATCAGCACCTCATGGCAGGGCTTGTTCTGATGAACTCGAAAATGCACCAGGCACTAGGGCACGCGGAGCCATGCCCCGGCGTGTCACACGCCCATTCTGGGGGACAAGCCGGGCCCGGACGGTGTTTGTGTAGTCTCCCACCGCACATGGGCACCAGCGTAACGCCCCAGCCACCTCCTGTGTGGTCTCCATCCCTCCCCAACAGGAAGCAGAGAGATCTCGCCTCGGCCTTTTGGGTCCGTCCGTCCATCCTCCCCCTCTCAGGCCCGCAGTCTGCTGATAGCGCCCCTCGCTCACCTGACCGGACCCACAACAGAGCACCTGAGCGACCTGCAGCCCTGAAACGCCTGGGCACAGGGGGCAGACAGAAGGGGTGACCTCTGTTACCCCTCAGGCACTACGCAGAACCACTCGACATGACCCAGCTCAGGAGCTAATTTCACTGGGAAAACAGGCTAATTTTTTTTTTTAATTTAAAAAATACATTTTTCTTCCAGAACTCTGTGTTCGTAGGTGAAGGGAGGCCGATTCCCTCTCCTCCGAGGGGTTTGTGCCCAGCTCCTGGGCCACCCTGTGAACCTCGCTGCAAAGGCTAGTTCCCACCTCTTTAAAAGTTCACGGCCTTCTCCAAGACACCAGAGATCAACGTCCTGGAGTCCTATAGAGCCTCCGTTTCCCTATTACTTCCTCGTTATCTAGGGATTGCAGTCTTCGGATTGTCATTACTAAATTCAGCGTGGGATTTCACCCGATTTTCATCTTAAACTCCTCTAACAGCTTTAGCTGTACGGAGAGATTGTATAAAATAGGTATGAAAGATGTCAAGATCACTTGCCAACCGAGGAGATAATGATGCTCCAAAAGCAGGCTTCTGGAAACGTTTCTATCCGTTCGTGGTTTAAGAAAACCCCTCGGCGTTTCTTTCTGAGCAAAAGCTACCAACACTCATCAAAAGCCAATTCATTCTCAGGACGTGACGACCCCTGAGCCCTCGCTCCAGTAGCCTCTTCCTGCAAACCGGGCTTCTGCTGAGCCTGGAGTCATGTCCCACATCCGGTGGCCTCAAAAGAGGTAGAAGGCTCTGCAGGGTCCTGTCAGACACACAAGGAGCCGCAGCCCAACACGTGCAGTGCGTCCAGATGTCTCACCTGCAGCCACAGATAAAAACTCATTTCAACAATTCAAAGTCTGTCTTAACTCACACTTGGCTCTCTGACAACTTTATTAAAAATCAGTACATAGATGCTGTACGTCCACGCAGGCAAAGCATCTCTACGGGGCCTGGCGCACAGCGTGCGCTTAGATAATAGTCATTTGCCTTCGCTTTCCTTATCGTTTGCATCAATTCTATTTGACGTATCTATTTGATATATTCCTGCTGGAGAGGCATTCGGCTTCCTGCCTCGTGGTTTCAGTAACTGAATTTTGGAAAGCAAGGATATGCACACATTCACTACCTACTATTATTCTTGCTGTCATCAACATCATCATCATTACCGTCTTCACGTTAATAATGTACCCTACAACGCTTCTCAAGGAAACTGAAAATTTTCCCCCAAAAACTTCCTTTCCTTCTAATAAAGCCTTGGATTCAGTTTTTCATCAACGCTGAACATGAAGCCTGAGCTTTCGGCAGGCTTCGATATTTCAGAATTCTGACAATCAATCACCACGTTCCCGGTGATTGTTCTCGTCCCCAACACTATTCAGAAATGCCAATTAGTTTCCTCTGCGATTCAGCCGTCTGATACACACTCGTGAATAACAGTTTCCTTGGCGCTGCCTGTGGCGTTCTCTGCCTCACACAAGATTAAATAAGGCCTCCAGAGAATCCACGCCACCTCTAGCTCGTGGCCGGCCAGGAACGTTCTCCTGAGAACCCATTAAAAGACCCCGAGCGCTAAGCTCAGAGCTCGGCTCCCTGACAAAGCACGGCACTTTCCAGCCCACCAGCCTCGCCCCGTGATCTGAATTCTGCCCCACGTGGGACGACGCTAGTCCTGCCGCCTCATCTCTTCACTCCCCTGTGGCTTTCAGAAGGGCCCTTTTGCCTTCGGCATTTCCTTGGGCCAATTTGAAGGCTGACGTCATGACTCTTTCTGTTGTCTCTCCAAGTAACGACTTTCAAAGCCACTTATTTCATTTTGTGCGAGACATGAAAAGAAAAGCAAGTGTTATTTAAAATACCTGTCGGACAGGTAATAAGATCTGTGACTCATGAAATCCGAACGCAGTTTCCCGAGGCTTCCCCAAGTCTGAACAGTTTCGTGCAGTAAAACGAGGTGACTCTCCTTAACCATTCTCCGCGGCTGTCAAACAGGGCAAGGCACGCCCAGCCTCCCTGACTGCATTACGCAGAAAGGTCGCACGCGTTAAATGCCCCCGATATTTCTGGACTCCTGGAAACCTCTGAAATGGTGGGGTCTTTGCTCATGTCAAAAGAACTTGCATCTCCCGTGTTACCTACAAAACAGTCTTGATAATTGCAGGTGGGCGGAAGCTGAGTCCCCCACCCCGGGCTCTGCACTGCCTTCTCGTCCTTGTTCTTAACTTCTCGTCACGGTTTTCGTGACTTGGAGGAAGTCATCACAGCATAACGCCGCGTGGCTATGCAGACCACCACCACGGGGACGGTTCTTCCTCCTTTTAGCCACTATTTTCCTGTAGACAGGAGTAAGCAGGCTACAGCATCGAAAACTAGACATACATGTACTCTGGCTAGCCTGGCATCAAAGGACGAGGCCTATCAGCTCACGCACGCCCTTAGACTGGAACTTCGGAGGAGCCAGCTGATTTCTTAGCCTGGAATCATTTTTCCTGGTTTCCTCCAAAAGATTAAGTTCAGCCTTTCTCAGTTCGACTTTACCCTCCTCTCGATGCCCAAGAAATCCGCTCTCGCTCTCGCTGTAAACTCACCTCTTCTTCTAGTGCCTCCTTGTTCATGTCACTTTAGAAATCCCATGTCACGTGGCACCTCGCGGGGACTCGGTGGGTGTCTATTGAATGAGCAAGGACCTAAGGTTCGTCAAAGATCAGCCATGAACAGAAGCAGAACCCGATCAGTCCTATACCTTAAAGAAGCTAAAATTCTCATTTTCATGCAAGACACAGGCAGAGACTTATACAATGATGATTCTAAACAACACAAGATGAATGAGGGAAAGCTCTAAGGGAGCTGAAGAAATCTGGAAAGGTTTTATACAAAGGAATAGATTGAAGCAGAATTTGATTGTATTTGGGTGGGTGGAGGAGAGACGAGAAATCGAACGGAGACCAATCCAAGAATTACGGAGAAGCGCACAATAGTTGGAAAATCAGTTCTCTAATTCCATGTCTACCCAAGCTCTCATTCTCGTTTTTCTGATCTCTTAAATAAAAAACAATAATGCTTACATTGCGGGTAGTTCTAAGTAGTGAATACATTAATTTAGGGAAGATTTAACACAGCGTCTGCTAATAATCATCGATAAATAGTAACTATCACAGTTATCACCGCTGTCGCTGTTATTATCAGTGACGGTCTTGTTGAGACAGTGGACAAAACCAGCCCGATGGATTAACTATTTCAAATGAACCACAGAGAGAAATAAAAACGGCGAAGTAACCTGAATGTGAAAGTCCTTGAACGTGATCGTGAATGCAGAAAATGGATTCTGCGGGCAAGGACTTATTATGTATTCCCGAAAAAAAGAAATGCTGTTTTTGATTCATTTTTTCTTTCTTTTTTTTTTTTCTTTAAAAGGAAGTGAACTTTATGGCACTGAATGAAGGGAAAATCTCTTATGTTATCTGAATGCCTGCTAAGTGTTTGGTGCTTCGACATACATTACCATATTTATTTTCTTATGAGAGGGTAGCTAGAATAAGAGCTGGAATTACGATTCACGCATGCATGATCCCAAACCCAATTTCTTCTCAACATCAATGCCGCCTCCCCAACTGAAGGTCACCATCAGACTGAAACTTGTACCAAGTCCTAATAAACTAGAACAGAGACCAACCAACCATCGACCACGGGCCAAGTCCTGTTTTGGGAAATGAAGTTTCATTGGCCTGCAGCCACGCCCGCCGGCTCTGTGTCATCTGCGTTGCGTGTGTATTATTACCACGCCAGAGCCGGGCACTTGCAATGAGCTCATAGGCCTGCAGAGCCTAAAATGTTTGCTCGCTGGCGCTCTGCAGCAGACAAATGGTCCTACCCTCCGAAATCAACCCACTCTTCTCCCTCTCTTTCTCTTATACAACCTGAGAGTATTTTCTAGTTTAGTCTCTATTACTTCACCGTAAAAATCCTTGAAGGCTTCAACCAATATGAACACAGAGCCCAAACTTCTTTGTTCGCGTGACAGTCCGAGACCATCGCGGTGTCTCTGGACCGTGTAACCTTCACAGCCTTCTCTGGTATTATTCTCTTCCCGTGACCTCCCTGCCCGCAGGCTTAGTTCTAACCGCTTTAATCTACCCTCCCGTCCCCACTGTCTCTGCCCTTTACCATCCCATTCGCCCTTCAAAGGCCAGATGGAACGTCAGCCGTCCACCACCGGCCCCCTGCCTCACCCCTCCTCCAGTGGGATCCAGCTTTCCTTCTTCCAAAGCCAAGCATCTCTGTGTTACACGTACTTTCACACGCCTCACTTCCCCAGTTAGGCTGCAAGCTCCCCGGGAGCAGACATGGCGTCACAATTATCTTCACCGCCCGGACTGTTAAGCACATTCTGGGGACATTTTTTTTGAAATACACGAGTAGCCACTTGAGTTAAATAGTAAACAAACTGAATGCATTTTGATTTCAGGTGACTAATATAGAGTCATATTTATAGAAATATTGAATATAAAGATTTTCATATTTCTAAACATTATTTGCCATTTCATCCACTCGAGAACTAAGAAAAATATAAATCTATTCTCTTGGTACATTTTGTCTTGCTAGAATATTCCCTGTCATCTCAATAAGAGAAGATAACATCTTTCAAATCGTTTATTGTACCGAACTAGGTGTCCTGTCATTCTTCTTAAACAACAGTAAAGGTGACAATCACAGGGACGTAGGTGATGGCGAAAGTTTGCTTCTCTGTTAACTTGTCTGTTTCAGGATTGTCCGTCCTCGACGATGACCCATTCTTGGAGAGCATGTAAAGCCCATCAGCCTTAACTAAAAACATTGTCAGAACAAACGAAAACCACGTTGACAAACTTGTTTTCAAATATCTTTTTCACTTTTTATGATGTTTTATTTAACATTTTGCTAACTGTAGTCTATTTGAGACGCGATTTTCTGGATCTGAGACTTCAAAAAATTTTTCTTTTATTTTTACGATTTGGCTGTTTACAGCTACATCAGGTCCTCGCACAGCATCGTTTCATTCAATGTCGTTTTATTATAGCGTCGATCAGGGAAAGAGAGTAGACTCCTGGTCCGGGGCCGCTGTCCGTGTGGAGCGCGCGCCTTCTCCCCGCATCTGCGCGGGTGTTCTCCGGGGACTCTGGTTTCTTCCCACGTCCAGATGCGCACTATCGGTTCGTTGGTGAGTCTTCATTGTCCCAGTCTGAGTGGGCGAGGGGGTAGGTGGCCCTGTGATGGAAGGGTGTCCTGCCGGGCCGGGGGCGGGGAGGACCCGCCTTTCGCCTCGAGCTGCCAGGAGAAGCTCCGACCTGGAATATGAGGGTGGGAAAATTGTGTTCTTACTTTTTTTTTTTCCCCATCTTTCTTAAATGTACATGTAGCTCACATTTATTTCAATGTTTATCACTGGAAGTGTTCGAGTCTTTATTTAAAAGTTTGGTGGCATCTTTATAACAATCAGCCTGTGGTTTTGTTACATGTCGTGTTGCTCAAAGCCTCAGTTTCTAAGAACTTCCCGACCACATTACATGAGGACTCACTGTCCCGAAAATCAAATGTGGCTTAGTCACTCAGATTCTCCTGCACAGGCCAAAGGCTTAACATAAAATGTTTCTAGATTAGAGGATGTTGTGGGGAAATGCACATCTTTTTAGCAAATATATATTTAAGGACTCAGAAAAGTAGAATTTTTAAATTATTTAGCAAGAAAATCTGCCAGTCTCATCTGGTTTTGCTAGCAAGGAAATGGAAATACATTCTTTATTCTTTAACAGACAGACACACACGTGTGTGCACACACACACATACACACACACACACACAAGGCATTTTTGACCAAAAGCCGTTTTTCTGGGAAAACGGTACAAGGCTTTTTGAGACTTGAGAAAAGGTCTCCCTACACCCTTATGATGGGTAATTTTATGTGTCACTTTGACTAAGCCAGGGGATGTCACAGCCGGGCGTGTCTGTGGGGTGTTTCCAGAAAAGGTTGGCATTTGAAGTGGGGGACTGAGTAAAGCAGGCGGCCTCTTCCAGTCTGTCCGCGGGCCTAAGGAAGACAAAGACTAGGGAGCGTGACTTTGCTCTGGCCTGACGGCTGAGCTGGTACCTGGGTCTGCTGCCCTCAGCAGCCCTGGTTCTCAGGCCTTCTGGCCGTCTCCACCCAGATCTCCACCGTCAGCTCTGACACACAGGCCTGGCCTTGCACAGCCGTGGCCTTCCCGAGAACACAGCTTAGAGAAGGCCAACCATGGGACTTCTCGGCCTCCGTGGTCATGTGAGCCCATACTGGGCAATAAATCTCTTTAGATAGGTAGATATATGATAGATAGACAGGTAGATAGATAGATAGATAGATAGATAGATAGATAGATAGATAGATAGATAGATAGATAGATAGATAATAGGTAGATGATAGATGACAGACAGACAGACAGATGGATGAATGAAGATGGAATAATTAGGGAACTTCAGATTTCCATTTAGGACTCAGAGGCTTCCTTCATTTCAACTAATATCTCCATTTTTATCTGTCAGCATTAAGAAAAGAGAAAGATTATCCATTCAAAAGCAGCTGCCATCCAATTTAACATTTGGCTCCAAGTAACAAATCATATCACAGATTTTATTGACAACCCCTAGGACATTGTCTTTCCAATGGCGCTTGGCATGACCTTTAACTCCACATGGTTTAAAAGAGGTTCAAGTACAGCGATTCAGAAGCTGCCGCATCCCGGTGCAGGGCACATCCTGGCTGAGGGGAGCAAGTGCCTAGCCCCCTGTGGAAAGGGCACACTTTGCTGCAAATACAATTACCGCTGATTAAGTGTCATCCAAATTCTCGTGTATACACAGTCTATTTTTAACACGCAGATTTAAAATCCAATTGAGCTGAATTTCCTTTCTCAAGAGTTTATTATTGCTACATTTTTTCCCAAAGAAAAATCAAATGTTCTATAATGCATTTTGTGTAAACACAGTTCTAACACCACAGAAAATTCCGTTAAATGTCAGAAGAATTTAAAGCCGTGTTGTTGAAAATCACAAGCTCAGGATGTTACAAGTATTTAGGTCTTTGGAAACTTTAATAACCAATGAGTGTGAAAATCTTTCAGAAGTCCCTATTTGGCTGTAGAATACAATATGATCACTGGTTTATTAAAAGAAACCAGTAATTATGCATGTGAAATGCAGGAAAGATTCGGGATGCTTTTACTTCGCTGCCATGTAAGTATTTATTCCCATACATTCTCATACACTTCAAGAACATAAGCATTTATTTTCCTTCGTTCATTCGCTGCACTAAACAGCAATGTCTGTAGAGCCATTAAAATAATTTGCTCTCTCTCTTTACCCTGTAAGCACTTAAGTAGTGAAGGAAGAACAGAGGGAGGATTTTAATCAGGAGGCGGAGACTTCGAAGGAGTTCAACTCCGGTTAAATGACACGCATGCACGCCTGCACACACACCACACACTTATCTAACATTCAAGAATCGAAGTTGGAAAAGGCATTGCTCCTCTGGATAAACACCAGGTTATTCTGGAAAACCTTCCCATCTCTAACCAATATTCACGTTTCCTTTCAAGAATGTTCTAAACCTCACCATTGCCGTTTCTAGCCTTGCAATAGCTATTGTCCTAGATACACGAAGTCTAATGGTGGGAAAGTAAAATGCCGAGAGTTATTGTGGAGGCGAGATCCTTCATCTCAAAATTAATAACACGAAAAAGATAGGAAAGAACATAGTATGGAGAAAATACGTTTGAACTTCATACAGAAGACGCTACCAAAGCTTACGAGGATGATGGGACAACACAAACCAGATGTCCATGCCGATTTATTTCATTTAAATAGATATACACTGAGAGTGTCATGGATTTGTCAGGCCCTCGACGAGGCTTTAAGGATTGAGAGTAAACACAAATATTCCTGCTCTTACAGAGCTCGTGATTCAGTGAACATATCAATAAATGAAGCTACTAAACACAAACAAAGCCGACAGTAGGAATTTCTGTAGATCAGATATTTGTTATATGTTATATATCTAAGTTCGACAATAGAATTAATCTGAGAAAGCTTGGAAAAGGTGGTAAGTTTTGAATCCAAACGTAAAAAGAAAAGAGACAAGATTTGGAAGGAAACATTGGAGTAGGCAAATTGGGAATAACCTGTAGCTTGAGCTATGTTATATATTAGGGAAGCAAGAGAATTGTATGCAAAAGACCAATACCTGAAAATGTATTTCTTGAGTCGAATACATAAGAAAAGGTTTAGGAGGAGATGGTAAAAGGAACAAAAACTCGGTTCATAAAAGCTCTTGCTTAATAAATCCCAACCTCTGTCCAATTTCCTGAATAATTATTGCTATTTTTGACAGCAAGGTATAGAGAAAGGACATGTTTTAGAGTTAATTTAGTAAATATGACCCTGGAGAGGTAAATCTACATCTCCCTTCCTCATCTGAAAAACAGACAAACATTTCTAATATATGAGATAACTTTGAGAATTAAGTGAACTAACGTGCGTGTGGAGCCTTGCAGCGGGCATAGTGCTTGATACCTACAACGCCCTAAACAAATGTCAGGTCCTTTACTTCCCTAACTTGAGTTCCCCAAGCATTTGGAGTACAGAACATTCTTACAGTCTGATTTCACTGATATCATAAAAGACTAGAACGTAATGATATTTGAAGACATGACTTTTGTGTTTACGATTCACCCTGCTCAAATAAAAGGAAATTCTCCAGCTTATGAGTTCATAAATCTGCTTTGCAATCGTCCCCGTAGAAATTACATAAAGCAAATCTCACACGGCTTGATCGCGATCGAACGCACGTGTTCCTCTGGGACCGGGGACCCCCGCCTCCCGCCCCCCGAGTGTTTGCGTGTACTTAGGCACAGAGCACAGTGCTGGCGGACCATGTTTCTGCCCTTGGCTGTCAGGTAGAAAGTAAGCTCCTCATACACTTTTGGGTGTCGTGTCTCCTCGTTTCTATTGCCCCGAACGGCTCTGCCTAACGTGTTGTACGTAACAGCCACCGGATGAAGAGTCACAAGCAAGAGGGGCAGGCAGCTTCCTGCACACCTTGCCTCTGCTGCGTCTGTGGGGGCTGGGGAGCTAGGGGAGTGAAGCTTCTAAGCCAAGGTCACCCCCAGGAGTAGGCGTTCGGGGAAGACTACAAAGAGGCGCGATGTGTTCTTGCCCTCACCGCCTCCCCAGAAAGGACTACAGAGCTTCTTTTGCAGATGTGCAGGATTTTATATATATATTTTTTTCAGATGTATAGGATTTTAATGAGACGTTGGCTGTCGAAACTCATGCCTTTAAGCACAGGTGTTTGACCTCTGCAAAAACGGGGGCGTCTCGCCACGAAGGAAAAAAAGCTGCATTCGAGAAACAACGCGTCCCCACCGCGGTGATGAGTTAGCAGCTGGAACTTCAGACGCCGGGTGTCGGGACCAGGAGAGTTGCTGCAAGACGATGAAAGAATGCAGGTCCGCCTCGGCCGCCAGCACGCAGAAACAGCTCGTGTGGCGTTGCAGAAAACCCCAAAACAAGGAGCTGAAAACACAGCGCGCGCCTGTTTCCTGGAGGCTTATTCAATCCAGCTCGACAAACACGTGCGAAACAAAGCTTTGCTTGAGTCTCTATCGTATGAATTTTTTTATTCGGTTGCTTCATTCATAATATGCCCCCCGATTTAATACTCCTTTTTGCCTTAGCATTTAAGCATTCACGCTACTACACCTGTCTTTATTTGCCTTTTTTTCCCCACTTGTAGTTAAAATGCTACGAATTCAGCTTTTCCTTGCAACCGAGTCCAGCCTGCCCAAGACAGATCCGTCCGATGGTGACGCAGCTGCTTCCGACGCTCGCTTCACCAGGCCACCGCGTGCTTTGCTAAAAGGCGGTGTGTTCTGTAGAGCTCCTTCTCCAAAAACTCCATTTCCCAAATCCCCGGACGCTTCTGCCAGCCCTTTTTTCTCACAAACCAACTCTGCGAAATTCAGTAAGAGTCACTGCTGTCATTCACTCACTACCCATTCACGCATTCATTCATTCCTTCATCCATTCAACCAGTACCGATTATTGGTTATAGTGCAGGCTCTTAGCTAGGAGCTGGGATCGGAGGGCCTGACTCTTATGGAGCTGGCAGTCTGCGGTTCTGTTTAGCGACTAGAGAGATCCCACAGGGCGCTACGCCGCCCCGGCAGCCTGCCATGGAGACGAAGGAGCAGGCTGGAAGAGTGTGCGCCCTGGGAAGCCAGACTGTGCATGCAAAACAGGAGTTTCATCACCGTCCTGGGACCCTGGGGAAGTCATTGTACTTCTGATCCTTAGTTACCTCAGGGATAATTATAGAAACTTCATGGGGCTGGCACCAGGGGCAAGACGTTAACTCAGGTGAAGCGCATGACACGGAGCATGTAAGCGCTCCATTCATGCCAGCTATTATTATTTGGTCAGGATGTTTTTCAGCTGAGGACTTGATTCTTCTTTAGGCCCGGTAGTGGGATGACAAACTGCCAGCCCCCATCCAGCTGCCAGCGCTCATAGCAAGCATGCCTGCCGCGCTTCCACGCCATAACAGTGATTAAAAATAGATTTTTGTTCCCCACGGGACAAAGCTAGCTAAGTCCGTGCACCTGTGCTCACCCAATCTACCGGGTAAACCCTGTCGGCGCCCTGACGACAGGCTCTTCAAACGAGTTTTGTCCCTACTTGGGCTCACGCGTGTCCGCGCCACCGAAGGAATACGCCTTCAGACGTCCATGCCACTGAAGAGGGGGAGCCGGCTCAGCAGACCAGAGCTGAGAAATCGCATTCGTCGCCATTGCCGTAAAACTGTTTTATTGGTTCTCAGAAATCAATCGCAGTTTTTCAAAAGTCTTTAAAGAATCGGAAGAGAGGCTGCCTGGAATCAAAGTTTTGCCCAATGTGAACACTTTGAAGGCGGGAGGGGCCGGATGGGGTGGGGGCAGTGAGGTGCCTTGGCAGGGACAGAGGACGGTCCAGCCCCGCCCCATGCACCAACACTGGGCTCTTTGTTCTAAAATTAGAATGTCCTTGGCATTTCTGGCCATTTAATGTCCTGCACTGTATCTCTCTTCTGTGCGTCCTGGGTGTGTTTATCTTAATTTACAGAGACAGTTTAAAAATCTTAACATGCAATACTTTGGCCAGCCTCAGCCTAACGGCTAGCGGCGTGGGGAAACACTCCAGCATCTTGCTAGGGTTCATTAGGAGCCAAATAGTCCAGAGTCTCACACTGGATTCCAAATGCCCCGAGAGGGAATCGGGTCTTTTTCAGCTTCCTTCCCCAATGAAACATGCATGTCGCCTGCGAACACAGTTATGAATGACAGGAAGGAAGAGTGCACCACGAATCCACGTTCCAGCTGGTAGAAAGCTTTGCTCACTGCCCTCCTGGGCCACATAGAGCCATGCGCCAACCCCCAAGCTCGCTCTGAACAGCTGTGTGCAGGTGCTCTGAACTGGGGGCTTGGGAGCTGGTGGGGACGCAAAGGCAGCCCTGGTGTCCGGTCATTGATAGTCCTTAATCATAGGAAGTATGAGCGAATGGAGGAGGACGGGGGACCTTCAGACCCAGAAGACACGCCCACACCCTTCTCCTGCCACACTTTCCTTCTTCCCGCCCCTCCCCTTTCCTGGCCCTCCCTTTCCCACCAGGCCCTCCCCTTTCCCACCAAGCCTGCCCCTTTCTCCTCCAGCCCCTCTCTTTTCTTCAAACCCTCCCTTTCTCACCAAACTACCACTAAAACTTCATTCTCCTTCACAGACTCATAAGGAACCGTAAATGTGAGTATTCTCCAAAATTCCATCCTCCCCCTTCTTTTCTTCCTTTCTCTCAGAAATTCCTTCAACTCCCATATATTCAACCTCCATCATACTGTCCTAATTAACGGCACAGGGTCTGGCACCAGACTGCTCCGCCCCTTTCAGCTGGAGAACCGTAGGCAAGTTATGTAAAAATCTCTGCCTCAGTTTCCCCATCTTTAAAATAAGGATAATGACAGTATCTCTTCATATGGGGTCACTGTGAGGGTGAAATGAGTTGATATATTTGCACAGTGCTAAGAAAAAAAATGCCCGTATAAATATTAGCCATTTTTTTAAGTATTGTTGTTTCTGAATGCAGACGACTCTCAAATCCTCACCTACAGCAAGAAATCTCACTTGCTCTTTAAGGACACTGCTAAAGTAATCAGGATTTTTGAGTAATTGTTCTGTACGCATTAATCAGAGAGACAGACAGACAGACGGAGACAATGAACGGATGTTCAGTGAAGACCCTGGCAAAGAGCACGCGTGGTAAGCCGCCTAGACCCCAGGGAAGAACGCCGCTCGCCAGGCACCCCGGTGACTCGGATGGAGGGACCAGGCGGTTCTTGCCCCACCTGCAGGGAGCAGGGGAGAGGAAAGGGAGCAAAGCAGGCAGATAAACAAAGTGCCCAAGGGGCCTCTGTGTTTGCGGGCCGGATGCTGGCGGCGCTGCTCTTGACCCTGGGAGAGGTCAAAGGTGCCGGACGAAGGTGGAGGCTGCTGCCCAGGACGCCCGTCGGTCCTTGTCTGTGCGCCGAGGCTGCGCACGTGGCTGGCGGGCCTGGGCCCTGGGGTTCGCACTCGCTGGGTGGGGTGCGGGACTCCAACGTGCTTCCAGCCGGGTCACCATCACAGGTGGCCCCGGGCGGGGATTAGCACATGACTGGTCCGTTTGAGAGAAAGCGATTAGTCGAATACACTAACTACCCTTAAATAGTTAAAATAGTTAAACCACCCGCACACCTGCCCCGCTGGGTCTGTCCCGCGCCTGGACATACATCAGGTTCAGGGTCACTCTGAAGAATCCTGAGACATGAAAACTCCTGAGGACGTTTTTCTGTTTTAGGGGGAGACAAGCATCAAAAATAGGGAGATGGATGAAAAGAATTCTGTTAAGGGAAGAACAAAGACACCATGAAATGTCTATTTGTAGAAAGTCTGGCTAACGAGCCAAATGCAGGAATCTGAAGATCACTCGTGTAAATACCTCCCAGGATGTCTTCCCTGATTAAGGATGTGTGAGGGTTATTGAGCTGTGAATTAGATGCACTTTAATAAAACAGTGGAAGGTTCTTATCTGATTGCACCTGTATTGATTGTGTTAAAGACCTCTCCTTGGGTCAGGGTGGACGATTTTACATAAACTTACTAGGGACTCAGACTGCCGGTGAGTTTTCCGATCCTTGTAGGCTTTTCAACTTGTTAGATTTCTGTAATCTAAGGAGTTTAAGAGCATGCCTCTTGGTAAAGAATTCTTTTTGCCTGCATTAAATTTTGCTCACTCTCCCTGACTCCATACTCAGTTGAAGTATATAAAAAATTTTCATTGAAATAACAGAATTGATTTAAATTGTTCTTAAATTTTAAGAAATCTTTTGTACAAATGTAAAACGCAGAGCTAAATAAATATCATCGCACAAGAAAATGAGCTATATATCTTAGTAAAATGGAATGCACAATTTATAATTAAAATGCAAAATATGTGTTTTATTGATAGACGTTCAACAGGCTATTTCAAATTACTAGCTGTATTATTTCTGACGACATCCAGAAAATCGACACACAAGTAAACACATGGACAGCCTCCTGCTCTGCTTCTTAGAACCATAAACCTCACTTCTGCAAGGAAAGACATTAATCGAACTGAAACTTAGTCTTCAATTGCCATGTGTGAGGTTGTAAACACTATCATATATCTTGAGAGCATCGTTGAAGTTTTTCCGAAATTATATAGAGGTTCTTTTAATAGGCTTGAAGATTGTACAAATAGAGCAAAACCAACACCTTAATATTAGAATTAATTAATTCTTTAATGTAATATATATATATTTTTTGGTTTTAAGTCCAGCACTGTTGTAGGAACTGGGGATACGACAGCCACCGAGCCAGTGCAGATGACGTACGACCATGAGTAATAAGTAGAAACATCTGAATTCTGTGGAGATGGAGGAAATAACGCACGTGGGGTTATGGAAAGATGGGGGGGTGTGGGATTGCAGGAGGGTAGGCGCATGGCGGTCCCCTTAAAAGGAGGTAAGAGATTGGCAGCGATACAGCTGAAGAGGAGGAGGAAAGGGCGAGTGTGGGGGAGGGGCGTTGCAGGTGGAAAGTCAGTGGGTGCAGAGACCAGACGTGGAGGTGAGTTTGGTAATGTCTCGGAAACAATACGGCTGTAAAGGAGTGAATCAGGGGGAGATGGAGAGAGGAGATGACACAGAAGGTTATTGGGGGCCAGGTCATCATGAACCATGACCGACACAGTAAGGACCTTTGGTTTTATAGGAAGCGTGACGGGAAACCGCTCAGTCACCTGGATAGAGGGCGATGGTCCTGATCCAAGAGTTAAGCCAGTGCCCGGGCTGTGGGTGGGGAAGGCACCGGCGAACGCCACAGGCAGGAGCAGGAGACAGGCACCGAAACGTGCCAGGCTGCCAGCCCCTCCCACCTCCTCTCCCTGTCTCACCCGGTGAAAGAATTCAGCGTTTTTGTTCCAAACGATCGTGTAACTACCTGTGTGTTGCATGCCCTCGAGGTGGCTCCAGGTGACTCCTGGTGACTGTGAGTGAGTGACGTGCACAGTGTCCGGCCCTCGACAGCCCCGCCCAGCTCCCGCGGACTCCCGCCTGTGGCTCCCTTCACGGAGTCGCTCCATCTCGTGTCCGCGCTTTCTCTCTCCCTCTGGCCTCTACGGCTCACAGACCGACGCCACCTTCTCACCACGTGCCCAAACGGAGACTGCTTCGGTTTTGTCGTTTTTGCCTCCGGCGACGTTTCCGGTTTCATTTGCTTTGGAACTTCGAGTTCGTCTTTTCGGGTGGTCCAGGGGACCTCCAGAGCTTTCCTACAAAGATGTGTTTGATGGTTCCTTTCGGGGAGGAATCGCTGGTCAGGTGGAATCTTAAGTTGCGGGTTTGCTAGAGAGGAAGCCTGGTGTGAAGCATGATGAGTCCTGTTTGCCCTCCCTGGCTCCTCCCAGCTGCGGTCAGGAGGTGACCACGGTGGCCAGGCAGTGAGGCGGGCGGCTTGAACCATGAGATGCGTCATGAGGCAGAGCAGGAAGGTAGATGGGTGCCTTGCCTCTGGAACTCTGTGCGAAAGAATACGCTTCTAGTTTGTTTATGCCACTGGTATTTTGGGGTTTGCATTGAGCACTTCTGATCTGACTAATTCAGTTGGGGACAATGGCTCAGTGAGACACGAAGTGCTTGGCCTGGGTACAGTGTAGATGGTGGGAATTGTCAGATGTCAAAGTCTGACAATTTCAATGGTAGCGTCATGAGTGTTTACTTACCTGAATCTTCTAGATGAATGTGAGTGACAAAAGAAACCAAGGGTGGCTCCCCAGATTTGGGCCCGAGTTGCCGGGTAGAGTGTGAGCGGGCATCATAAAACAAGCTCTAATTCAAAGGAGGCGGATTTGTGATGGAGATATGAGCAACTTCCTTATAAATTACTTTTTTTTTTTAGTGAACAAAGGAAGGCCGTTAGCCGAGAGGGAGAGTGACAGCCGGGCCGCCAAACACTTCAGGAGAAACGAAATGGTACGGAAGGGATGTTTGGAGGAGATGGCGAGGGGATCGAGCTGGGGGAGGTACTGGAACTGTGAGCCATCACTGAAAACTCACAGTGTACACGATAAGAAATGGGAAGAGAGACAGTCTTCCCGCCACCAGCAGAATCGTTAGATAGCTTTTCCCCAGGCGATAGTCAACAAGTCGGGAATGGACTCACAGTCAGTGGAGTTGGAGGGGGCCAAGACGGTGGTTTCACTCGGACAGGACAATAGACAGAGAGAGGGTCAAGGGCCCCACGGATGTATCAGGGGAGTCGCCATAGTAACGGACCGCGAAATCTAAGCTGGGCGGCCGGGAGAGGAGGAGATGCAGGAGGATGGGCATTGCAAAGAGGCGAGATGCGCGAATTAGAGGCCTCAGTTTGGACGGAGTCAAGTTGGCATGAAAGTATCAGAGAAACTTGAGAAAGTAAGAGTTTGGGTCAGAAAATGCTTTAATAAAAGATGTCGTGGTTATTGGTAATAAGTACGAGGAAATGGTCAGGGAAGCGGAGGAGGACAGTTTATATCGGAAGCGAGGGGATGAAGGAACAGCAGAGCTAGGTGTTTGATGACCCTTTACCCGGATGTGAATGTCACGATGACCCTTTACCCGGATGTGAGTGACGATCAGTGTGTTCGTGGCGAGAGACAGAGGTTAAGTGCTAAACTCTGGCACTGCCCGGGGGAACCGTAGTCGACTTCAGCTAGGACGGGTAGCATTTGGAATAATCGGGTGGTGTGTGCTTCAAAGATGCTGCCAGGGTCATCTGCTTGGTTTTGCTTGTTCTATCTACAGAGTAGGGACGGACCGTGGTCGGTCTGCAAAGTGCGAGGAGGACACCACCCCGCCTCCACGCCCTGAGGAATGCACCCCGGCGGAAGTAGCCATCACCCGAGAGGTTCGTAGGGGAAGCTGTGTCCTCAGGAGGCGGTCGGGTCTGTGTCAGAGCAGGAAGGTGATGCAGCCCAGATCCCAGGACTCCACACAAAGCAAACCGAGCTGGACAGAAACGTGGTGGAAAGAGAGAGAGAGACAGAAAGCGAGCGGAGAACACACATGTGGACCAACTCCTGGACGCCCCCGCGGACCTGAGCGGACGACCAGCAGCCTTCATCTGGGGGTGGGAATGGGGCACGTGGGAAGGAGTGAGCTCTGCCATCGCAGCCTTGTCAGTAGGGACGGCTGATTGTCAAAGCCCCCAAAATCCTTCCGTCCATCAGAGGTCGAAATTGGACGAGCTTGCCCAGGCTGTGTCTGCCTGATTGATCCCACCCTGACCTTGCTGTGCCTAAGGAAAAGGGTCTGAGGAATGTCACGCAGGGACACGGCAGTGTTTTCTGTTAGGAGATGTTGAGAGACCCAGGGTGGGTGCCATTTTAGCCGTCATCCCTAAAGCGCGGGGCCAGACGTGCTTGGGCGTTCTCTCCACATTCAGGAATCCATAACTCCGAGCTCTTCTGGGAGTATAAGGCGTACGAATGAGTTTTTATGAAAAGAAATTCTAAGACCTAAATGCAGACACCAGCCCCTCTGGGTTGCACACGTGTTCACGCGCACACACGCATCCCCTACCCACCCCGCCCGCCCAATTTATAGTTATCCTGCGAACATCGTCGCGCCCCTCTCTCATTCCTATTACGTACTTACGAGATTATGTAATTTGTCCGTGTTTTTTCTTCTTACTAGACTTGAAGATAGGAGCTCTGTTTTACCTTTGTGTCCCCAGAACTCAGTAAGTGGCAGGTGCTTGAGAAATGCTTACTGGATGGAAAGAATGGATAAACAATTGCCCCGAGACACATCACCTGGTAAGAGGCATAAGTTTTGTTTTGTTTTTGTTTTGTTTTTTTTCTGCGATTCCGGATCTATCCTCCAAGTGTAGACTTTTCCCTCATTTGAAGTGGAGTCAACTATCTTTGTCTTCTTTTGCCACCACGGCAGAGGTCATGGAAGTGGCTGCAGAGGGGTTCATGGTGTGACAGCGTTTTTAATACCGGGCTGTCCCTTTCCAAGGTATGGTGCCCCTGGGCGCGTCCGTTTGCCTTGTGTTTCGGCGCTGACGTCACGCAAGACACTAACAGACATTTCTTCATCCGCGACATGGTGTGTGGCCTCCTCACTATGCCTGCCTCGAAGAATCAAAGGCTGAGACATAAGCGTATTTCAATGAATCCACTTACTCACACGTTTCAAGTATGTTCTTGAATAGGTTCTTCAAAAACCAAAGACCTCATGCACCAATGACATTAAGAGCACAGAGATGACACTGCTGATCGAAGCCGGTCCACGCTGTCATTGCCTCTCGTGAATGCGTCTCTCTGATCGCTGTCACCTTGCACTGCGTCTATACAAACATGAGTATTCACTGTGCTGGAGGCAAACAGAAGCCACACACGTGGGACCGAAGAGCCCTACAGTGGAAGGCGACATTTAGGGACCCGGTCCCCCTCGGAAACGACTCGGTCGATCGTCGAAGAACACTTTTGTTGCAACTCCAGTAGCCCTCAAATTGGGGAGCTGAGTAAGAAGTCGAAGATCCAATGTAGGTGATTTGCAAAGAATTAAGAAAACAATAATTGCATGTGAACAAAAGAGGGAGTTTCATTACATACTTTTATTATTATCACCGTAACAGGTGACACGGAGCCCGAATGTATCTGGATATAGGCTCATGTCACACTCCAAAGCCGCATGCAGATGGCGACAAAAATCCCACAGCCGTGAACCTGCTGATGAGAATCAGACACACTGGCCAGCGTGAGTCTTGTGCCGACTGCGCATTTGGGAGCTGACGTGGGAAGAGGGTGCTGGCTCACTGGGAACCGTGACGGACCCCTTCTCTGGTTTGTCCTCCCTCAGCTGGGGACCCAAGGCCAACAGAACACGCCAGTAGGAGAGCAGGACTATCTGCCTCCAAGATCTGGTGATAATATGAACACGCAGAAGCGTTTTCAAGCAAGTGGGAAGAGAAAAGAGAGACTCGTTTGTCTGGGAAAGACGGAGCATTTGGCCCCCAATAGCTGCTGCCGGCCATGTGCACTCACTGCCGACGTTCAGCCTGAGGAAATGGGGGTCTTTCCTGCCTCTAACACCCGGGTCCTGAAACCAGACACAAAAGCTGTTTTGGGAACCACTACTGACCCTTGCCCGAGTATGTATTGGTTCATGCTGAAAAGGGAAAAACAACAACAGTGTGGAGAGTTTTCTGGAAAGCTAGATGTAGACATAAGACATCATCTTATTTTCATAATGAACTTTCTCCTGCTTTTTCATTGTTAAAGTGACTTTTACGTGAATACAACGACACGTATGAGGCGAGAATCATATCCATTCAATTTGATTATGTCCCTGTGGGCACAAGGTGGAGTGGGCCACCCTGCCAGACCCTCACTTTCTTTCTAGGCTGGAGACCACTCCCCAAGAGGGGCAGAAGCGGCTGCTCCACGGGGCCGTCCTGACTCTTGCATTTAAAACTCTCATCTTGCGGCATGCCAACCAAACCCAAGACCCCGGAGGGGACCCCTGCCCCACAATTCGCTCTGCTGCGCAAGCGAGGCGGTGTCCTTGGTCCCTCATCCACCTCCTCCCATCCGGGGGGCATTCCATAAATCAGCAGAATTCGAAGGCTCCTCCGATGTGCCACAGGATGCTCCACGAGCTCGGCCAGCGGCCTCGGGCACCGGCATCCCTAATTCGACTGAAAACCTCAAGGTCACGGGCAGGTTTGTTCCTTTATCTTCCCCAGAACTTAAGTCGTCCCAAGATACAGGAGTAGGAGGAGAGCGCGGGGGACACATTCTGCTCGTCACCCACGAAAGCGGGCGGCAGGAGAGATTCGCGTCGAGGTCCCCGAACGCCTCCTCTCTCTTCTGGAGCTTTCTCTCTCTTCGCTCTTTCAGGACTTCGGGCCCTTCGCCCACCCCCGCTGTTTCTTTTTCCTTTCCTTTTTTAAGCTTCCTGACCCAGGGCACTCGATTCGTCCCGCTGGAATCCTTTACGTCACGTGTTGTGGAGAACGTCGCCCTGGGCCTCACGGGGAGCCCTGTCATCTCGGACTTTTTTGAGACCTTAATTTTGGTTGAAATGACATGTACTGTCTCTTCCAGCTCTAAACGTCTGATCGAGGATGGATCAGAGGTAAACGTGTTTTCTTCAACCACAATCATAGGGTCCAGCCGGTAAGCTCCCCGCCCCGGTTTGCTTGTCCGAGTGCGCGTCTGGCTGCAATTCCGTCCACCTGCTTTTTTATCCACTTCTTCATTCACTCCGTCGTTTTCCATTTATCTAATATTAGTGAATGGTCCCCGCCTATTTCTCTCGACGCGTGTGAATGGGCAGCGCCGTGGCCTTTCGTGCCTTGCCACCTTGTTCTCCTTTCCCTCCCGCGATGTCTCTGTTTACAGTCCCACATAAAGCTTTCCCTGACCAAACGGTGTTTCATCTGGAATTCTCTCGTGAAATTTATGACGCTATTTGCTTTTCCTTGTTCGCACGCCTTCCTGCCTGCCTCTGAGATGAGCTCCTTCAAGGTGGGAACTGGTCTCGCCCGTTTCCGACGCCTGGAATAGACTGTGATGCAGAGCAAGTATCCCAAACGACAACCACCACCCGCTCCGGGGGCTTCCCAAGTCCCAACTGCTATTCTAGTCAATTTACGTGCATTAGGTCGCTTAATCCTGGCGACCCCCCTGTCGTGTATTTATTGTTATCATCGCACAATACAGATAAGAAAGTTCAGGTGATTTGCCCAAGTTCACGCAGGCGATAAGTGACAGAGCCAGAATTCGAGCCCAGTAGACTCGTTCCTGATTCCGTGCAATAAATATCACACTCTCTGACCTCATCTTTTATGGAGTAAATTGAAAAATGGATAATACCTATCGGCCTCAGGAGAATGATTCATAAAATGCAAGGATGATACCCAATATGTAATATACCCAAAGAGCAGGAATTCGGTGATGATCTTGACGTTCTAAAATCCTATTTTATGCATAATTTCAATAGCTTATATCTCTATTTATTGTATAATATCTCACATTACATCAATTACATAACTCTCTGGGAGCATTCCATGATACACTCCTCCACCGAACAGAACATATTTCTTATCTCCTGTTGTAATTCTCCTTCCAAATCAGTCTGCTAAGTTTAACTTGTAAATACATTGACGTGAATAGTTCAGGTTTTAGCCAGAGGGGGGAAAAAAAATTGCAATTAGGTTGAGAATTCATGATTTTGGAAATGAGAAAGAAATCTCAAGGTGTAGCCTTGATTGAAAACATTGCGATGAATAAATGGACAAATTAAAAAATGTGCTTTCAACCTTTATTATTCACTGAATATTGACTAAATAAATGCTGAACTGTGAGCTGTTCACAGATTAATTTGCCAGTTCAATGTGCAAACTCCTCTGAGGTTTTCTCAAGCTGGACTCGGTTCTCAGTTAATTTCATTACAGCTTGAAGAGACTAGATGAAAAAGAAGATGAATGATATTTGAAATTAGTATTTCCCCCTCCAGAGCTAATCTACAAATCAGATATTATCAAGTTTGTATCCCATTCCCAAATCAAATAATTTCAGAGACTCTATCCTGGCTGAGTTTGAAACAGAAACCCCCAGTGACCTGAGGCTCGCAGCTGTGGTTTCGTTGTCCCTTCCTCAACTTAGAAGGAGATTCATTAATTTGGGCTTAGATTCCAGCCTTGGATCCCAGGCTAGGGGCTTGGCAATTCCCCACGGCCTTGGGAGTCAGACCTAAATACATCAGCACGGCTTTTCTTTTTTGAAAGATACAATAGGAACTTGTGAAGATTCCTTTCTCATTGGTCATTCCGTTTTCCTCTCTTTAAAGACATTCTTTGGGAATGCGGTCCTCAGCATCGTAAACGTCTCCCAGGCTTTCACAAAGACGCCATTCAGGGCTCTGCTGGGCAAAGCTCTGTGACATGACACACACGGGCCTGAGAAGCTACAGCATGTTTCCACACAGGGTTTGGCCACCGAGAGTTGGCACCGGGCAGTCTCTGCTTGGAGGAGAAGGCGGCGTGGATGCATGTGAGACAAAGGGCTGAGTGAGGCCGGACCCTCTTTCCACTGAGGATGAAAAGCTATAATCGACGAAACCACCTCACCCCGTCTCTTTCTTTCCGCCCTTCTCGGGTTACTGAATAAGCTGCCCCGTTGTGTGCTGTGGTTATTCTGGAAAACACAGAAATGGGACTTGATCAGGCATACAAAGCGTGACGAGGGAGTCACCCACCATAATTTCCGATTTTATTAAGTAACCCAGGAAGGGAAGACACATTTCGCCTAACGAAAACTGAGTTTTGTGTCCATCTGACGTACCCTTGAGACCCGAAATATCGTATTATTCGAGGGCGGTCATATCGTTATGTGGTGCTGTGAGGTCTTGCCTCGACCCTTCCCGCCCGAAACAAAAGTAAGCTGGGAGGCAGAGTGAGCTGCCATTGTCAAAAAACTAAGAAACTTAGAAAATAATGTATTTCATGCACATTATCGGTAAATGGGCCCAGAAGTCCTATACGATCGATGACGCACTGTCTTATTTAAATCCCCCGCCAAGGGAACATCGTGCTAGCGGCCTCCCCCATCCTGGAAACGGCCTGCGTTGCTGCTCCACGGACGCCACGCACGGCAGCCACCGGCAGGGCCTACGCCATGGCGTTCATCCAGTGAGGAAGAACCCTCGCATCTTTCCCACAGGAAAAGGCAAATTCCCAAAACCCCTTTTCTCTGACAGCCCTACTCGACAAAAGGCCATTTCTTTTGAAAATCCAATTGAGTCATGGTCTTTGAAAAAAGCAGTGCGCATTTTGGAATTTTGCTTGATCCCAAGCCCCGTGGCAGAGTAATTGGTTTATGAACAATATGAACACAGCCTAGAAAACTGGCATGAAAATCCCCTCACGTCCCTCCTCTCATCGAAACCGAAGTCCTGGATTCGCAAGGCGGTGGCTTCCCACCCCCCATCGCCGTAGCCCGCGGGGGGCCTGTCGCAGCACCAACCTGCCCCCCCCAGCTGCAGTTTGATGAACCCCTCCCCTCAGGCCATTTCTAAGATGGAGGTTCCCTGCGCAGGTGTCTGCAGCTCACCCTGAAGATCATTTCATGGACCTAATTAGCATCACGTGTCACCATCGTCCCACCTGGAGATGACAGAGTGTTTGCTCGTCCACCTCACCCACCGCGTCCCAAACCTCGGGGCGGAGCAGCTTTCAGTTTTCCTGGCTCCGACGAGGCGCCCAGCCACCCCCATCCAAATGTCCCTCACCTCACGGGTGCTGGCAGGCCATGGGACAGAGCGGCAGGCGGAGTCCCTTCTCCTACTCTCTGTGTGACCTCAGGAAGGAGCGGACATCTGTCTGATGATCAGTTCCTCGCCTTTAAAATGGGCACGACAGAACCCGTGACCTGGATCACAGGGCGTTTTGAGGCTTAAGAGGGATCATGCTGGTGACACACTTAGAGCACAGTAGCTATTTTGGGAGACTCGTAACACAAAAACGAAAACCTCAGAAAGACAACAAGAAAAAGAAAAAGAATGACTTAGCTAAGAGATGGAAAAAGATGAAGACACGTAATTACAACTAGGTCTGTCGTGGACTCATCATCCCGCCCCGTGAAAAGCTGAGTGGCAGGGTCACTCCCCCTCATTGTTGCAATCCGTGTTCCGATTGGTGACTTTAATCTGCTTGGAACAATGAGGAGAATAAATCAGTAACAAAACGCTGGATGTGGGCAAGGCACCTGTGCGCTCTGGGATCCCTTGTAGGTGTGCGCTCCGGGCAGCCCCTGCTTCATGTAACTGACCAGGGGTGTGAGCGCACAATAGGCACCGTAGGGACCCAGCCTCTGCTCAAGGAGGATGACAGTCACAGGGACAGAGGCCAGTGGAAGACGTACAGCTGTCCCAGGCCCTTCTCCGCGAAGACGTTCGCTTGACTGCCGTCATTCCCATTCTCAACGCTCACGCGTGTCTGCTATCCAGACGCTCACTGCGCACGTTGCCTGGATGTGTGAGTCATTTTAATGATGGCTTTGCAGCCTGGGTGTTTAATGCCTCGCGTGCAGAGCGGGAAGCAGGGGCTGAGACGGGCTGAATGACGAGCCCACCTAGCCGTCCACAGGGCTCGGGCTGACGCGGAGGGACCGGGCTCCAGCTCCTGCGGACCCGTTACCTCCGTACCTCGCCGCGTTAATCACACGCGCTCTTTCATCGTCCTTATCTACGCGACTTTTCTCTCCGCCCACGAAGAGGCTTAATTCTTAATGAGGAGAAAGGACTCCTTCGGATCCTACCACCCTCTTCTCTTTTTCCTTTCAAGGCTAAACTTCTTTAAAGAGGAAACCGCTGCGCCCACGTCCCTACCGCCTGCTCGTCTGCGTCCTGCTCAACACTTTACTGAAACGACCGTCTGGGAGTCACCGCCGACCTGCAATTACCGAATCCCCGGTCATGTCTCTGGCTCAGCTCCCTCCTTCTGCAAGCGCACGTGCTCTGGACTCCGCCCCCTCAGCCTCCACGTCACGTATCGAGTGCTTTAAAGTCTATTTTTATAATTTGTCTCGCATTCGACTCTGCATTTCCTTCCCACAGTCCGCTGTCATTGTCGTAGGCTCTTACAGTCTTTCACCAGGATGATACTAATGATTTTTCGCTTGTCTCTCTGTGTAATTCCATCTCTTTCCTCTAGAAACACCAACACTCACGATATTTCTTTTCTGCCCATAACTTTATAACCCCCTTTTCTTTCTTGATGCCCAACTACCCGATCTTCATTGAGTTCCCGATACAAAACTTGAATTGAGAGCACCCTTGCTTCCTCTCTCCATCCCAACCCTGGAGCTCAAGAGAGAAAACGCCACCAAGGTGGATGTTTTATGGCACAAAATCTCATTTCGAAGCTTCCTCGATTGGTCGGTCGTGTGGCGCTGTTTATCCCAGCTAGACTCGTGAAGAACACGCGGTGACGTTCAAAGTCTAGAAAATCTTGAAATACATGATTAAAGGACTCATCCAACAATCTCTGTTTTAACGTGATAGAATTAGGGAACACCCCCTTGAAACTTAAAAGGGCAAATTAAGCCAAATTAAACACTGCTTTTTGCAAACTTGATAGCCTGCAAATTAGAGACATGAAAATTTTGCAAAAAGGGTTCAAGAAAACATGCATAAATGCATAACATAGAATTCTAATGGAGAAGTGTGTCTGACGACCCCCTCAAGTCTGTGCTGCCTCCTGGCCCGGCCATGGCCCACTTTTCTGCAGGCTCCTTGTTCTGAGTTCCCACAGTGCAAGGGACCCCCAGTGCAAATAGGTCACCACAAAGTACACGCTGTCCCAGAATGTGGGGTGTTGTACTGTGGGGGTGTATTCCATGACGTCCTCGGTTACGACTCTTTGAGATCAGAGCCACATCTGCTTTTTGTTCTATATTCCTCCCTTAAATCCTATTGTCTTCGTCATCCAAATATTTCACTAAATAATTGTAATTAAGTCTCAAAATTTTGAGATTCATGTAATCTTAGTTAACCATATTTCACCGCTCTGATCAATTACGGCATCAATTATGGTGTGTGTGAGTGTGTGTGAGTGATGTACTATAATTCATTCTCCAAAAATTGATCCATTTAGAACTGTATTTTAACAGCGCAAGTCAAGCCCATATAGAGACAGATAAAATCACGCTTAAAACTTTTTAACACAACCAAGAGAAGTCTTCAGTAATGACTTTTAATATTAAGGTTCCACAATATTAGATCTGAAAATACTATTTCTCCTAAAAAGCAGAGCATAATTCTTTAACAAGAATTCACTAATTTTTCTGCCTATGCGTCTTCGGTGAACGAACCCACCATTCGTACACCGCTGGAAGCCCACATCGGTTGCTACTTTTCCAGAGGTCTTTTTGTAAACGCTCCACTGCACAGGACTCGTGGGAAATCCACACTTCCTCACATACCGGAAACATGAACACTGAGGAAATGGGAAAAAAATCTGCAGAAAGAATCTATAAGATTTCTAAATGCTCATCTCAAACATCAACACCCAGGTGGACCAGCCGAATCGTTATACTGACAGCATGATTCCGTGTTGGTCTGCAGACGGCAAGTATAAGAGTCTGTAAAAAACTGGGGTTAAGCACAATCCACTGTCTCCAAATTTATCTACACCGGATCCTTCTAGATGTTAGTGAAGGGAATCTGGGTCCATGCGGCCTCGTTGACTTGACGGAAGAGAAACCCACAGGGGTCAGGATAAGATGCTGGCACTGCCCTGGGGGGCTCCTCGTGGGCCCAGTTAATTTCCTTCAGAGAAGATTCTTTTTCCGGCCTAATTTTGAGGTTACTCTGTAGACAGGAAGATCGTGCAGGATGACAGTCCAGGCCTTCCTGTGAGGAAGTGGCCACTGGACGCCACAGGGCAAGAAGCAGAACCTTGACTCCGAATTTGGCCCTTGGTCAGCTAAGGGTTGAAATCACTCAGTCTTAAACTAACAGTGTCATGTTCATATTGTTTAAAAAAAAAAAATCAGCATGCTTAAGATTCCAACAGCTTAGAAGTATTAAATCTCTGGATTCTGCAACAGCTTCGTGGAGTCCTTGTTTTTATTTTTTTCACCATGAAAAAAAAAATAAAAGCTTGAACCTTACAGGCAAATTATTCAAAAAGATCCAGGTACTTGGAAAACACAGTTAAAGTGGGACCTATTGCTGCTTTTCTTAGCTGTGCCCACCGCGAAGCTCTCGCTTTCATGCTCGTCTGCCCTCTCCTCCCGCAGCCCTCCGCTTTGAAGAACTAAGAGCTTCTCGGAAGCCTTGATTGATTCGAGGAACCGAATGTGGGAGATGCTCTCTGGGCAAAGCCATCTGCTCAGCAGGCAGCTCCCCCAGGCATCTGCTCGTGGCAAATACGACACGACACCTCCAGGCAAATGGCATGACCCGGATGCCAACAGATTCGCTGTTTTCGTACCATCTCCGTGTGATGAGGGGTTTAATCTTGGCGATCATAAACACGGCTTCTGATTTATTTCAATAGAAGGCAATTTTCCTGTTTGTCACATGCTAGGGGCCTCATTCTTTTGATAAATTTATACTCTCCTTCTAGAAAACTATATACCATTCTCCATTTTATCATAACCTTTCTTTGCTCTTTGCTTGTCCTTAATACAAAATATCTCGAAAAGCACTTAAAGAATTTCTTTGACCTAGTATAGAAATAGCACCATATATATGAAAAAATAAAACAAAACAGTCTCTAGTTTCTAGCACCCTGTGTTCATTTTGACTAAAATTCAAGAACAATATAGCTATAAGCCATTCTAAACTGCTCCTGGGGACAAAAAAAAAAAAGTGTTATTTTACAGAATGCCAGTCATCTGCCTCTTCTGTATAAATGAATGCTTTCTGTATGTTTCTTTAGATAAAGCTATGATTCACCCAGCAGATGCACACTTGGTAGCTCAAAGGTCAGCAAATGACAAGGAAAAACATTTAAAAATACAAACACAGATTGATTATTCCTAAACTCCTGTTCTCGCCCCTCCCATCTCTCTCAAGCTTGTAGGGCGACATAACTCCTTGCTCTTTCTGACCCAAGCAGTTCCGTTTGGAAAGCTTGCCAGCCGGATGTTTCAAAATGTTGCCCAATGATTAAACACAAATCCTTAAATGGTGAGAGCTCGTTTTTATTAAACATCCGTGAGCACCACTGTCTGCCCACACTTGCGCCCATGTCTGGCTGCCGGCTGATAAACGCTATGGCTCTAAGATATTACTTATTAGCATGCCTCTATATTTCTGCCTCACACAGCCACCCAAGGGTGATTGCTATCTGCTAATTGAATTCTGTGCCAGCAACTGTGTCTTTGTGTGCTTGCCATTATAATTTCGAGGATTGTAACTTCATTTCCTATTTACGAATAATAGCGATAAAAATATAAAGGTATGCATAGATGCATTCTGAGTGCACGTATGAGGACATGTGTGTAGTCATACGTGTGTTTACATATATGTACATGTTTTTTTAAAGGAGAGTCATGTAAAGTCGCAGTATATTACAGAAGACACAGTTTAATAAGCCAACCATTTTTATACAGAAACACACATATCCAACCACTTGACACATTTCTGTCGTAGAGAAAGGCTGGTAAGTCTACAAAATAGAAGCGGACATTCTTATTTTTTTGCATAATAATCACCACTGACATGGCGGGCAGAACCATCAGCGAACAGCTATAAAACTGTTCATTTCTACACGTCTCTTTTTCCGTAGTGTGTAAGGCTAAGTCCCCGTGATCGATCTGGTCAGCCCCCTTCAGATTTCAGATGCCTGTGTCTGAATCAGGCATTGCATGGAACGACCTCCAGTGAAAACAATCCTGGACCCGGGGTCACGGTGGCACTTGAGTAGGGGGAGGGGATGGGACTGTGGATGACTCCGAGTCGAGGATTTCAAAAACCCTGGTGTCAACCTGACCTCCATTTCCTCCCATACAAAAGGAATCGTTTTCTTCAATTTTCTAAGATTCAGCCAATGTCCTAAAGCAGGGCGAGCATCTTAAGTCCTCCTGTGGCTAAGGAATATGTCCGATGTTATGTTCGGGTGATTCTTGCTAAGGAAAAATGATGCGCATATAGGTAACCCAGAAGGAGTGTCCAGCACTGCCAGAGCCCGGGTGACTTCCTGAATCCTGCCCCATACACTTCTCCATCCATGGAAGGCAAAAAGCGCTTTAGATTTGCCAGGGGCACGTGATTGAATTGAGGTTATTCTAACCGCTACCTTTAGGAGGCGCCCTGGCTATGTCCCCAAGGGCCCTAGTTCTGGGTGAGGCCCCAGGAAGGTGGTAAGGCACGACATCGTCCTGTGCTGAAACGCACCATGAGCGCAGCGTTTCCGTGGGATTTCTGGCGTCTCAGAATATTCGGATTAAAATTACAAAGCATCTTTACTTCCCGGCCGAAAGTGGCAAAGTGGCAATAAATGAAAAACAATTAATCAAAGGAATGGACACAGTTTTCCAAGGAATCTAATTTGGCCTGGAGATGGTTTCTAATTGTATCGAAACTGCTGTTCCCATGCCTGGGGTAAGCGCTGGTCCGCAGGGGCGTGGCAGAGGAGACAAAGGCTTGTCTTTCCACCCCACTCCCCCCAGGTCCTGGCCTTCTCTCTGCCCAGCTCCTAAAGCCCCTGGGACTTCACGCACACTTGTGACCATGCTAAGCGTCCTCCTCACGTGAACGAAGTACCCCAGGCAGAATCACGCACTCACCACCCGTAGCGCTTCCCACAAGAAACAATTTAAAATTTCATCCTATAACTGCAGGTACATGTTTTTAGATATTGGGGATTATATAACCTATTTTTTTTTAACCCAACTCAGATAAAAACTGAGATCCTATGCACTGACTTTCAAATGACAGAAAAGACAAAAAAAAAAGAGCGTATAATTATGTTTCTAGGAGTGTTTGGGGAGAACAAAGTGGGAATGATGAGGAAACAGGAAGAAGACAGGTATACAAAAAAATAACGGTCAGAAATAGAAGAGAAAATTCAAATAGCATTGAAAGATGGAAAAGATGATAACGCATATGGTGTTGAAAGAACAGCAAAGAATGTATGCAGCAATGACATCAAGGATTTACCATGAAAGATACTTAGGATTTCAAAGTTTGACAACAATATGACGCAGACAATCCCAGCTAATGAAACATGAAGAAAGACAAAAGCAAGCAAAAATCCTGGGTATAGTTCGGGTGGGTCAGCACTGGACTTGACTAAAGCATTCAGGAAGAAAGGGAGAGTGAGTTGAACCCTGAAATGAGGGATAAACCATTTCGTGCTGACAAGCTGTGGACGTAGGTCACAGAGTAAGTAATAGGGAGCCCCTGAAAATTGTTGAGCTAGAGAAGGCTGTGATTACAACATGCTTTTAGGGCAGTGGTCTACAGAGCGCGAAGGAGAGGCTGGAGTTGAGACAGAGAGAAGACAGAATTATAAGCAGAAACTGTTGGAATAGGAACTGAGGTCTGGCAGTTAATATAGCCACAGTAAAGCTTTATAACGAACACACACACTGAACAGCAGCATACAATAGTAGATCTTTATTTAAGGCGCAAATCTGTAGGCTGGCTGGATGTCATGTGCCTGGGGCTCCTCATGGTTCATCTCCCTCTCTCAGAGTCAGTGGGCTAACCCATGCCAGTCTCCTGACCGGGACAGGTGGCCAAGGACAGACACACGAGTGCACGAGCGCATTTAAGTAAGCACATTTCAAGCTCTGCTGACTCAGACTTGAGAACATCCGTTGACTAAACGAGTCACCTGGTCAAACCAGAGTTAATGGAAGAGGGACGTCTACCCACGCCACGGCGACAAGCGAGAGCGGATAAGTAGTTTGAGCAACAATCCAGTCTATCATAAGGCGGTCAAGCCGAGGAGGTGCCCCTGGAAATGGTAAAAGGGAATCACGGGTAAAAAGGTGAAGAATCTTACAGAGGAAGATCTGAAAGGCTAACTGTCGGTCCCCGTGAAGGGTAGGCTCGAGGGACTGAGTGCCAAGATGAATTTCAGGCTTCAAACCTGGGAGCTACAGTTATTGTGAGGCCACTAGCATACGTATTGAGAAGAAATAAGATTTGGGGAGGAACTGAATGAGTTTCATTTCAGGTCGTATTGTGTTTTAAGTGGCAGGAGAATCGGGCATCCGTGCCCAGGAGGCAACCGTTTCCGCGGAGCTGAAACTCAAGCAAGAGTCACATCGAGAGGGACCTCTGTGCGTCATCCGCAGAGCGACTGAGCTCGGGAGAGCACGCGATCGTCTAGAAAGATATCGTTCTGAGAAAAAGAGAGGAGAGGCCACACGCGAGGCCTCCGAAGGCCGCCCTTGACCCGCACTCCGGCCGCAGGCCGTCTCCCGTGCTGTTTGTCCCTCGTCTTCCACATCCAGTCCGTTTCAAAGCTCTAAAAACTCGCTTTCTGGAATGCCCACCCACAAAGCTCCCTCTGGCTGTCATTCGCACCGCCACCTTACGGTTCGATATGCTACTGGGACACCTCGCGCCTTATCAGAAGCTTAAACTACGGATTCGAAATCTAGCGAAAAGAGGAAGAGGTAGAGACGGATTTGGGAGTTGCCTGGAAGCAGTTAGGATGACTGAAGTTTAGGACTTGGTTGAGCCCAGATGTCAGTCGAATGGCAGAAGGGAGCAAGCGACCCGGGGGGAGTGGACGCTTCAGAGGCGCACGGGGGAGAAGGAACGGGCGGAGGAGCGTGGGATCCGCACAGAGCTCGGAGGGGTTGGACTGCGCGATGTCACGACGCCGCGACGGGCCGGGAGAAACCTGGGCACGGGGTGGCCTCACGCGCCACGCGCCGCAGCAGCAGAAGGACGCGAGGCCCGGTGGTGCATCTGAGGGACATGGCGCTCTGGCTTCGACTGCCGAAGGGAGGGGAGGAGCATCTTCATCCTTTCCTTGGTCCTCGTTGTCCTTTCTGCCCCAGCTTTACACCATTTACACCTCTCTAATGAGGGTCGAAGATTTGGCTGGTTTTCCAAAGTCATCGAAACTCCAATCAGAAATAAATCTTCATTTTCTCTTTCCGCAAGGCTGGAAATTCTTCTGACTCTATAATCCCACGCCGCTAATTGTCCACTGACGTCTGGGCACCACCTCTTACGTATTCCCAAGCTGGATCTCAGAGGATCCTCCTGACGCTAGGACAACATGGGTATGCAAATGAGGTGTCATAGGCAGTTAGGGTGACTCAACGTATGGCTGTCCACTATGTGTGACATTTAGAGCAACTGGAATATACTAATCGGAGCACGAGGGAGTTAAAACTACGTTAAAAACCTTTTCGTTTATTAACTATTATATCAAGTACGCCTGTAAATAGGCATAAAAGTTTCCTGTAGGAGGTGTCAGTTTTTAACAGGTAAGTCTACCTGAGGAGCCAGACTAGCGGGAAAGAAGGCAATGTGTTGGGCTGGGGGCAACTTCTCACTTTTAAAGCGAAACAATTACCTCCTCTTCTGCTTAATAGAGTCGGTAAGCAGAGCGCTTGTTATGTGGGTATGTTACGTAGATCATCTGACTCAGTACTTTACTTTGCTGATAAATTATTAATATTTTTTTTTGTCCTCAGAGCAAAATGTCCTTTTTCTCTGGACACTGATACATCTATCCTGTCCCTCACTGTTCCTCCGTGCCGTCCTTTGCAATATCTTTCTAGAGCTGGCTTAGAATGGGGTGTTTCCATTTTCACCACTCCCTGTAGTTTTAATTTTCTTTTAATTTTTTTGGGGGGGATATAATCCCAGTGTAGCCAAAAGACTTAAAATCAGAGACTATTAGAATGCAAAAGCACTCGGAGGCCTTTTATCCCCCTTCCTTTGCTGAGGTTACAAGAGATATGAGGCTTGCAGAGGGTCAGTGAGTTGTGTAGCTCATGGAGTTAATTACCGGACAGGAACTCCAGTTTCCTGCATCTGAGTCCTCGTACTGGACACACGGACTTTTCATTTTTCCAGCGCTGTGCTAACATCCACTCGATCTGCCACTCGTCCAGGCCCCACCTGATTCTGAGTCAGTGGCTGCACTTCCCAGAGCTGGTGTCATTCTGTGGCTGGCTGAGGTGGATCGATAAAGTCTAAACAAAAGTAGGCAATGCTCAAAGAGTGAACAAAGTGAGTCTCACCTGCCGAAGTAGAGGATTAGTAATTACCTGCAGACCGAGCCAGTGGCCTCAGTTTACCAGCCCTGTTGCCGGCTATCCGAGCTCATCAGCCCGTCAGCCCATCCAAGCATAAATTCAGCACTAAAATGGCCTGAGACACAAACATGTTGAACGACCCATAAATTCACAACAATTAACTCCTCTGCTTCCAAGGGCCCACTGCCCGACGGAAGATGGGAGCTTTCTGAGCCAGAAGACAAGCGAAGCCAAGCCCGGTTACCTAGGGACCTGTCACCAAAGCTCTTCAGGTCCAGTAGGACCTGTTAATTATATTCATTCAAAATATGGGCATTTTTTTACTTTGCAAAGTTAAGTGTGATTTGATTTAGACTTTAGTATCCACGTGTTCTTTCCTCAAAGTGTGTTATATAGCAGTCAACATTAAGGCATCATCCTAGTTCAGTGATTGAGTGGACGTTTCCATGAAAATAAATATCGAAGTATTTCCTAAATATTTACATAATGAGCTATTTAAATGCAAGAGATTCTAACATATGTAAATAAGTGCAAATAGCATATGTGTGGAAATCCAAAGCAAAGATGTCCACTGTTATTTGTAATATGTGACTCATAATTTAGCCAAAGTAGATTTCTGTATGATGCAGTAAAGAACAGTGTCCTATACTCCTAAGTGTAATATGTTTTTTTCAAAGCAATTAGAAATCAATAAAGTGAAGGAGTTAAAATGGATCATGACGGGGTTGAAGTTATTAAGTGTCAATTATGAACATTTTTTCTTGACTTACGTGGTGTACAACTCCCAGAGGAATGTATTTTAAATCCACAAGACCGATTCTATTACAACAAAGCCCATAGGAAGTGATTTTACACTTTTTCAGTAAATTCTGACAAATCACATAATGCGTAGTTTTTGTTCAGAAACATTCAAAATCATATTTCAATTCTCAGTCGCTGTGAAATTTTTTTTTAGCCAACCGATCAAAATATGCACTCCCAAAATATTTATTAAAATCAAGTTTGCAGAGCCAGCTCGGTCACGCAGAGTAAACTGAATTAGCTCATCCGTGTCTATATATTCCAACTTTTTTACACCCTTTTTTTTCCAGTTTTTTTTTTCTAGAAGTAAAAATAAGAGATAATGAAGCTAAGAGAGAGAGAGACTGCTTTTGAAAGCAGTCAGAGTGTATCCACCGAGGAGAAACACGAAATAAACGGTATTTTGTATCTATTCCCCACTAATTACTGCCTTAGGAAAACTACTTTTCAAACACGAATAGCTGAGATCAGTTAGCTCAGAGCTAATGGTGACACTGTCACGGTTGTTGGTGGCAGGGATGTGGAAAATGTGTGAGCAGACAAAAATATCTGTTATCTGCTGGTGGACTACATTTCCCCCTCCTTTTCTCATTCGAGATGACCCGAAATATCCCAACTGCCGAGCTGAATGGCATGCGATTGGTGTCCGTGTGTGTGGGCCACCATAATGCGACCTTTCAAAAGCCAAAAACCAAATTATGATTATGACGGGCTCCGAAACTTTTTATTACTTCCCAAGGCTCACCTTACTCAAGGGTCTGAGTACTTTGAAAACTAATTTCCAAAACATAACAAGAGCTAAGGCAGCGACTTCGAATGAATAGAAAACTGTGGGGCGTCATCTCTTACGTGGCTCCGAGCGTTTCTTATGGGGCCAATGCCACTTTGTAGGTGAAGGGTGAGCCTCAAAACACCGCTGTGCTAGACAAGAGACCTGGCCGATCAACCTCGGGGGTGTTTTCCACTGCGACGACTGCGGACCTATAAAATACACACATTTCAAACTAGGAGTACATAGAGAGATGTACACATACACACACATATCCACGTGCCTATGTGTATTTATATATGTGTATATATGCAGAGGTATTCATTATATAAAGATATTAACGCTTATGGGGTTAATTACTGGACAGGAACTCCAGTGTCTATATTTATATATTTATATATTTATATATTCATCATATAAATATTTATATATTCATGTGTATGTGAATCTGAGTGGAAGGGGTCTCATTTGCTGTTCGCGACTCTCAAGTCTGTGAGAGGCGCCCCGCGCCTGGCTGACAACCCTTTCCCCGCTGTGTAAACTGAAGGGTGGTTCGACCATAGAATCTTCTGGCAAGGGTTACCTGAGGGGAAGATAACAGAATTATAGGATCCTCTTTCCCATGACGGATTTTAGTGTCTCTGCTATTTAACTGGCTGAGAATCAATGAAAAGACACCCTTTCATCGACATCCACGATGCTTTTTGTTCCATAAGTTAAAATAAAAATGGCCAATCATTTTCCTGTAAAATTTTTCAAATATTATTTAAATTAGCAAAGACAAACTAGAAAATAGCATGCCAAGGGCTTCGAAGCCTTTTTGAAAGATTTTTTTAAGGGAAAAAAATATGAAAACAAATTAAAAAGGTGACTTCAAGAGCCATTTCTCGCAGCACGTACATTATTCTGACAGCAAGCTCTTTTTTAGGAAGCTACAGGCTTCCTTCCGACAGGCTCATTTTCACCAGTCTGTGTCCGAGTGAGTCATTTGTCACATCTGAGTGCATATATTTTGTTCTGAGCTTATAAACCCGGGGGGATGTTTTCTTACTTTTTGATCAAAATTCCTCCCCAATGTTTTTTTTTTTTCCTTTTCTTACAAAGTAATTTTATACTGCTGGTGGTGTTGGCAATAATATATTAAAAGTTAAATTTATGTCAACATCCCCAGATCAACTGTCAGCTGTTTCTATTAACACTGACATCAAAACCATTAAGAAATTTCCATCATGTAAATTAATTATCAGAATTGTATTGGCATGAATACTTAATGGCATTATTCATGCAAATAATTAAAAATATGCCTCCTGAAAACAAATTGTCATGACGAAATAAAATGCCATTATTATGGCCTGTCGACAATCCATTAGGCTTGGTTTTAAGCACTGGAGACTTCCAGCTTTCTATAAAGAAGGGGAACAAAATGAGGGCACCTTATTAACATTATCGAGGCCGAAAATGGAGACTGTGAGAACCAGACATCAGTGGGCGGGGTCGTGGTGATGACCAGGCAACCCCTTATGGCACCTCTTAATTGTACAATTATCTCCACAATTATTGTCAAAAAGAAAATAGGTTATTTTGTTGTTGCTAATTTCAAGTCTCAAAGGACCTCTGACATAAAAATGGTGCAGCTATTGAAACGCTACTGTCATTCTGGAACGCAGCAGAAAAAAAAAATCATTAACCTGTGTGCTCATAGGCTATCTCTCGCCACCCCGCGAAAATGTAATTACGACGCATCCATCAGTGGCACAGGGAGAGCTTGGTTACGAAGATCGAAGGTGTCTACAAACTTTCCCAATAAGAAAAAGATGTGGTACTGATGAGTTTTAAGTTCCTCTGGGGAAAAAATGGCCAACCCCGTTCAATTCACATGGCTGACGAAGTGTACAGCACAGGACTTCTTTCACTGGCAGCTCTTGTTAATGAGCAATGTTCAAAACAGCGACAATGTTGGCTGTGAGGCTAAGTGAGCAGTAAGCGATGACTTCTGACACCAAACAGAGCCTATCTGCACCTCTCCCTCCAGTCAAATTCTCCCAAAGAAACCTGAAGCTACAGAAGAATTAGAATCTCATCTAAATTGGGAGAAACCAGCAAAAATTCACAAGAACGGGTTGTAATTAAATCACGTGATAACGGAAATTGGCCCATTTGAAAGCACAGTAATAGTGTCATCAGTAGGGTAAGTTGGCCATGGATGGAGAAAAGCAAAGTTCCCTAGAAGATGGCTTTTCTGGAGAATGGAGAGCTAATGCTCGATGGACCGAAGCATCAAAGCTCCCGTCACTGCTCGAAGCCCAGGGCTTGTGGTTGCTACTCTCAACGCAGATCAAACGTGCACCCTCCATGGTAAGCATGTTAATAGAAACATGGCCTGTTGCATCTCAGTGATGACGCACGACATGTTATAGGTGTTGTGTTTTCGCAGAGCCATTCACCTATACGTAATTCACATGAAATACTTCAATTTTAAAAAAAGCATAATTTACAAAACAAAAACAAAAATAGTTTAAGTAGATGTCTTTCAAAGGGACCATCTATGAATCCACAATTGTAATTTGCCACATCAACCAAACATGCATCCAAAAAGACCCAGAGTCTGTCCAAGGCAGGGAAGACACAGAACACGCCTGTCTGGACAGAGAGACTGTTTGCAATGTTCTCAAGACAAACAGTCTCCCGAAGTTAAGAATAGTTTACTTTCGTTTCCCAAATCTTTCGTAAAGAACTACAAAGCTAATCTTGTTCAGAACTGGGAAAACTAGTATTACGTCCCAGAAAGTCACAAGCATCATAAGAACGAAACTCTAGAAACTTTGGGAAAATTGGAGCATTAATTATGATGACTCCCTCTAACTTAGAAACAAGAGGTTTGCCCCAAGAAGTTATCTCCAACCAATAATTATCATGCATCAAAACTTCCATGAAAGAATAAATATTCCCTGTAAAATATTTATATGTTAAGTAATAGATAATACATATATTTACATATATACTTACATATTAAGTAAAATATAATACTTACAAAACTAACTGCCCTCCATCTTTTAAGAAAACCAGTTTTAAGTTCATCTAGAAGCTAAAAATATACAAATAAATGCACATATGCCATCCTTCTTAGCAGGCACTGTTTTTAGTTTTACCAGGAAAAGTAAATTACTTATTGTCATATTATGGCTTTAAACCCCAATTAAAGTCATCGGCCTTGGATAATGTTTCAGTTTTACTCACTGGGCTCCTCATCCTGCTGTCTGTCTGCAGAGTTGAGAGTGACAAAGTCTGTGATGACTGTGACCACCGAATAGGTCTTGTCACGACCACCTCCTGCGGACGTGGAGAACGGGGTCTACAAGTGTCACATGCTGGGCAAGAGGAGGCACATGTGAGACCCACACAAGAGAAGGGACAAAGAGTTCAAGTCCAATGGAGACATCGCGGGTCTATCCATGTCAAAGCCAAACACGAGGGGAGCAGAAGCAGCGACCTGTGGGAAGAGGCCAGTGTATCAGTCACGAATCCCTGGACCTCGGGCCAAGTCTCTGCTGATGCCATTTACTTTCCGCAGGAAGCGTCCTCGTCCTCCTTACCAGCTCTTCAAAGTCTACACCTTCACCCTCCTCCATGAAGACACTTGTCATCTGTGGAGTAGTAACAAGGACGCCTACCCCAGAAGGTCACTGTGGGCACCCATCAATGTCGCCTACATAAAGCGCCATATCTGGCACATGGCAACTGCTCAGGGCTGACTGCTCGCTGCCGTCACCCTTACCTAACGATCGTGTCTCTCGCCCTCCCCGTATTCTGCTGACCGTCCCCATTTCCAGCGTCTTCAAGCTGGCGCCGCCTCCGACTCCGTCTGTCCTGCCAGGCGTGTGTCCGGCTGCTTCACACGAGCCCCGCGTGACTTCTCACAGCCCGTTCTCCGGCCGCGCAGGCCCCTAACAAAGAGCGACTAAATAGATAACTTTAGAAAAACAGATTTTGCAGATTTCATATGAAGACGACCCTGTAAGGCCAGTTCCCACTGGCAGAGGAGAGTACACGCACGTAGAGGCACAAGCGGGAACATCACAGATTATTCTCCTGGGGATCTTTTATCCAAAGCATCACTGCAGAAAAAGAGTCGGCCGTCCTAAGGGCAAACGACTCGGGGAAACACTTCCATCACATTTTAGAGGGGGAGGCTCTCCCGAGATGTGAGATGTCTTTCTGCCAAGCTGAGACCCAGCGAACGACCAGTCGGCTGGAAACCAGAGCGTACAACGAGCCTCGGGGTCTAACCAGCCTCGACCCACGCAGAGCCCAGGAGAACTGCCTGTACCTCAGCGTCCCCGCAGCTTGAAAGGGTGACAGCACGAGACTCCGGGAAGTGGCCTCAGTCTACCAGGCTGTCGTGAATGAAGCCGCCAGGGAACGGGACATGAGTTAAGTCACCCCGATATCATCCGACAAGAAAGCTAAAGGGCAAATTCGTTCTGGATGAAACCCCACACCAGCAACATCTACACGTGTCTCCGACAAAAGCCACATTGAGTGCCTTTACCTGGAAACAATATTCAAGTTGGAAATATTTTCTTAGTATCGTAAAAGACTGGACTGCTTATTCGGCTCTGAATTCCTGGCACTGCAGGAAAGCAGTACCGGAGTTTGTTTTCTAACCACTGACGACCCCTTCCCCATCTTTCTGGGACTGTTATTCAACTGGCTGAGCTGGGAAAACAGACGAGAAAGAAGGAACTTTCTTAAATATTTCTGTCCACAGAGTGCAGAGATTTATGCATGAGATGCAAATTACTACGTGTTATTTACACATCTGAGGAAAAACAAATCTTGAATGTAAATGTTTAGAGGGCATATTATTTTTAAATATGAAAGTGGTAAAAAAAAATTATTAGAGCGTTTGCAACTCCCACTCTGTTAAAGAGACAAATGAGTTTTTAAAAGAACTTTTGTCAGATTTACGGAAACTATACCGAGGAAAGCCTCTGAAAAATAAAAGGCATAAAAAATCTAGCTGTTTCTACTTCTGCAAATCCTTTAGAATAATTAGTTGTGTTTTTAAGTGATGTTAGATCATTCCTCTCTCTATAAACACATTGCTATTGATTAAGCATCCAACGTGAAGCATTCGCCCACGTATTTTAAATTCCTCCATTGTTTCTGTTAGAATTCAAATAAATAGAGCATTGTATTCGTTACCTTGGTCCGATCTGTTTTATAAACTAAATTTTTTTAAATAGTAAAACAAGCCAGGTAAATGAAGATCCACTAGCCAATTCTCTGGATCGCTAGTAGTTTATTGGGGGAAATTGTGCTAAAAACCAAACTGTGGGCTGTACACAGCAGGGTTTACCCACAGACAACAGGAAAATGGCTAATACTGAGCACTTACTGTGTGCAGTCTCTGTTCTAAGTGTTTTACATATATTAGTTTACTTATTCTCACAATCGCTATCATGCAGGTACTATTACCATTGTCCTCAGCCGGGGAAACTGAGGCTCTGGCTGATGAGATGGCCAAGAGGGCACAGTCGGTGCAACCGCAGTGTGATGCAAACATTACATGTCCCCAAAGAGCAGCTCTTCTGACTGAGGTTTAAGGGGTGGATCTGGGATGCTGTCGCGGTACCCGGGAGACGAGACGCATCCGCCACCCTACAAAGGGCTCGTTAAGCACGAATGGCCAGGCGCTCTGCCCAGCACTTTATCTGTGACTGTCTCATGTAACCTCAGGAGATGAGGGTCCTGGGCCAGGCTCAGGTCATGGAGTCACCTGCGTGGAGCTTGAACCCAAGTCGTCTGCTCCAAGCCCATATTTTTAACCAGAATTCCTTTCCAGGTTGTTTTCGTTTGGAACAAAGCAGAGTCCCAGTTTATAGCGGGACACCAGTTAGGGAGAATCCGTGAACATGGGCGCAAAGCACTGACTCTGGGGGAAAGCCTTTCTCACTCACGTCGGTGTTTCCAAAGATACGCATGTTTTGTTACTCCTTTTTAAACAGCCTCATTGAGACTTAATTGATAAACGGTAAACCGTGCATAGTTCCAGTTCCTGCTTCGGTGAGTTTGGACTTGCGGGTCTACCCATGAAACCGTCACCGCGGTGGAGGGTAGAGCTTACGCATCACCCTGGGGGCCGGCCTCGTGGGGGATGGCCTGAGCTCCGGTCGGCCCCCACCGAGCAGGGCACCATACTCAGTACTCTGCTGTCGGCGTCTCGAAATTCGTAATAATTTTGGAACAAGAGATGCCGCATTCCGAGAAGGATGGAAGCCAACGTCTGTGACCCTGCAGCCTCCCACACTCCACCCAGCTAGTTTTATTTTCCAATCTGATAGATATGCTGTGAGATCGATGACTGATTTGAATTTCTCTGAGTGTGAGAGGTTAAGCATCTTATTGTGAGTTTCTAGGCTACATGGATTTGCCGATCTGTTGTCTATTTGAAGCCTTTGTATATTTTTTCTTGGCTTATTTGCATTGTCATTATCAATTTGCAAATGTCCCTCATGTATTGTAAGTGTTAACTCTTTATCTTTTTTTTAACTTAACCTTTAACTCCCCTGGAATTTTCTCTCTGTCTTTCACTTATCTGTTGACTATGTCTCTGATATCTTTGCTTTATAAACTGTGTTTTATTTTTAAGTAGTCAAATATGCTATCGTTTCTTGTACGGCTTCTGGATTTACGATCTTGCTTTAAAAACACCTCATCATCACCTTTAAGTTTAATATGTCACTGGTCTAATTTTGTTTTACAAATGTTACCATTAATTTTTGACTTTTAAATAGTCAATTCATGCTGTAGTTGCATGGCATGAGAGAGGGACTTTAAGCTAATTGGATTTTAGACAGAATTGGTTATGTCAGCGCCGTCAGTAAAGAGTATCTCCCATTTTCGCTGAATTTACTCCATTGTCAAAATTCCATAATATACTGGGATCTGTTTCTGGAATATCAATATCATTCCACTTGTTAAAAATGTGACTATTTGGGGTTTGGTACATATGTGCTCATATCATTAAGGAGAATAATCTGTATCCCTTCTTTCCAATTATTCTAAAAACCATTTATTTTTCTTATCTTATTAAATTATAGTTGAAAAGGGGGTCACATACTAAACCTGACAAGCTCAGGGAACCAAACGTCACCACACGGGATGGTCTGAACACAACAATCCCTATGTGGAAGCGGGGCATGGCGAGTCACCACGTCCTGGGCCCAGAGCTTCCTTGACAAAGGCCAGTCTTTACCTGCCGTGAGTCTGCCTATTGTCCGTTTGCATCTAAGACAGCACACCTTTGAGATGTCAGCGTCAGCTTCTGCTCCGGATCCCTCGGGGAACAGCCACACCCGGAGCAGAGACCACAGAACCCCTCATGGTTATCTCGTTCCTCAAATACCATCTCTCTGTGCTATGACCGTTAGTTATCATCCAGCCCGTACCCACGGACGGAAAAGACGTGTGTCTCTTTGCTTTACTTTTTCTCCTATCCCAGAGATCGCTCCGCTCTGCCTTCTCCCGCTCCCTTATCCCATCGCCGACAGATTTCCCGGGACCCTCCTCAGCCCCCGCCTTTGATCCTAAGCTATAAAATAAGCTGCAAAACCGCCATTCTCCAGAGCGTTTTCTCAATCCGCTGAGATTTTGCTTCCCGGCAATTGTTGTCAGTTCGACTCAGATAAACTCGCTCAAAATTCTCTACAGGTTTGGACATCTCTTGCATAGACAAGATTTCCTAGAAAGATGAAAAATATCAGTGAAAATAGTGATAGCAAATATCTCTGTCTCGTTCCTCATTTTAGTGGCTGTCGGTTTCGCATCTTATTGTTTAATCTCTGCTGTTGACGTTTTATGCATCGTCTCTTTCAAATTTAAACGATTTCCTCCTAATTCTGATTTGCTTAGATATTTTATTAGGAATATTTGCAAATTCTTTCAAATGTCTTTTTAGGTATCGATGTGATTATAATTTTTCTCTTTTAACTTTGATGTCGTGAATTGTGTAAAAACATGTCCTGAGACTGAATCATTTCCACATTCCTAAAATAAGATTATTTAAATGTGTAGGATCTGGGGGACACCACTGGATTTTGGTTGCCGTTTTTTCATTTAGGATGTTTGCATCTAGAGTTGAAACAGGGAGGGTTGTGGTGACAAGTTTGTTTTCGATGCTCTGCTTCATCAACGCGTAGTGTTTCTGAGATTCGTAAACTGGATTGGCGAGCTGCTGGCTTGGCTGCAGGTCTGTGCCCACCTTCTGCCTCCCCACTGGCAGCTCTGCGTGGTTGCTGGTTGGGGACAGCCGCCCTTCCCCTGGGACTATCTCGTGCCGATCAATGTCCCACATACCACTGATCTCTGCGGACACCCAACAGTGCCCTCGTTGATACACACAGACGAGGCCTTTGGGGGCCAGATGACGTCATGATTATAAATACGTCAGGAAGTGGATTCCAAACGGTGTCACTGAAATATACTCCAACGATGGCAAAACAGAACGTGATCCAGAAGAAAAGCGCCAGTATTGATCAGTGAATGTGGAGATGTTTAAATGTTTAGGTGTTTAAATGTGTTTTCTTAAGAAATTCTAGGAGTGCTATCAATTAATCTATGGGATCCGTCAAACGAATGTCCCACTTTATAGATTAAAAGACGGAGGAAAATGACTGTCTCTGAGAGCTGACAGACGTGGACGGAGGAAAGGAGTTTTGTGGACAGTCCCCTCACAGAGTGAGCTGATCACAAGTCTCTACCTGGGCAGGTCGCGGTGGGCAGTCCCCCACCCCAGGCTTGTCGCTTCTTTCGTTCAAGGTTTTAAGCCAGCCCTGTCCATTTGTTCTCGTGCGTCAAGGTTCACACACCTGTGACACACAGAAGCGATAGCCCCGGAGGGGGCGTCAGCCCTCAAGAGAGCTCAAAGTCTCATTAGCGACCTTGTAACCGTCCCTCCCTGCCTCTCTCCCTCCCGCCTCCAGTTTCTTTCCCTCCTCCATCCCAAATGCATCAAACCAACTGCGAAACTGTCGTTCCCCACGGCACGCGACATCTTACTCCCCGGCACACGTCGTCAGTTTGGCTCAGCTAAACTCTTGTGAAAATTCTCTACGCGTGTGGACGTTTCTTACGTCGACACAGAGAGGAGTCGAGGGTTATTCCCTCGTCGGACTGTCGCCAGCATAGCCACGCATCCATTCCCCAGCTGGGAAGAGGCGGGTCAGCCACCAGCCGAATTCTTAAGCGCCTTTTGTATCCAGGAGGCTGGAATATGCTGACCACACCAGAGACCAGCTGGCTTCCCCGCCACAGGCCGCCAGGCCACTTGTGACCAGCCTTGACCTTTCAGACAGGACAGGAGCTGCTTGTTTGTTTTATTGAATGGCCTGGGGTGCTACTACAGCAATGCAAACACGATAGGCTGATAGGCTCACTCGCTCTCTCTTTCTCTCTCTCTCTCTGAAAAAGAGAGTTCTCCCCAGCCTGGAATGTGGAAGGCAAACAATGTCCCATCTCTCCCAGCTAATGAGGATTTCTGGAATGTGTGAGCTATGGCAGCTGGGGAAGCCTCCACAATTAAGCGGACTCTGAGATCATGAGAAGACGGAATTATGACAATGCCTTCAAAAGAGAGAAAGAGACGAGTAGCATAAAGCAGGGCCCATGAAACGGACCTGATTTTCTTTTTCGAAAGTCGAAGAAAATTAGTTACAAAGAGTTAACCTATTAGAATGGTATAATAGGTTAAAAGTGACAAAGTGCTCCACTTTTCACGATGTCAGTCTGTCCGGCTGATTGCTCCTGCATCGTAAAACTCCTTGGAGGCAAAGATTGCCACTATGTAAAGAGAAAAGTGCTGCGGGAACCCCAGATGTGCACAGATAAGTCACCCCGCAGCAGCAGAGCACCCCGCTTCGCCCCACCGCGTTCTCGAGAATCCCTATCCTCGCTCCCAGCTTCCTTCTTCCTAATGGATGAAAACGAACTCAGTGCGCATCAGACAGAGGCCCATCCCATCTCTGGGGCATGCTCCTTTTGAAGTGGCTCGAGGACCCGTCTGCGACCTCACTGCCCTCTGTGCATGATGCCCAAGGGGACCTGGGATTCGTAGGCGCATCTGGGCGTCAGGAGGTGCACGTGTCACGGCGTGCTCTCTCACTTCTCAGCAACATCTGATGACATGGACAGGACTGGAGCACTCTGAACAATGGGGTTCTGTGTGGTGTCTCCTCGGAAATGGGGCTGAACTTCGCCGTGAGAAATGGAAGCAGCGGGCCCACCACACGGAGCCAGGCGGCATCCGGGGTCGGGCTCATCAGAGTTGGAGGGAGGTTGGGGGCGGGGTTCGGGTTTAGGGGTGCAACTCAGGCCCCCTGGGAGCGAAGCTCCAAATCATCTAAACACACCTCAGTCCCAACTGGAGTGGTGAAGGAAACGCCCCCTGAATGGATGGATTATAGCTTCATGCTGTTCAAACACATAACGAACTAATGTGCCTTACTTAGTATTTTTAATTTAAAATAACAGTCACTGGTTTTCATTAACTATAGCAATGTGTGTTTGAGAAAATAAAGATAAGCAAAATTTCTTTAAAAAATTGAGAAACATCCATTGTCTCGTTGCACATCAGCAGCTACTGTGAATGTTTTGTGTACGTTTAGTTCTAAACTGCTCTCCGCCTAGATAGACGCATCTACTTTTCAAAAATACAGACTCATTTTGTCACATTCCTTTGTAGGTCTTCGTCCTTATTTAATAATATATCACAGACCAATTTCCACGTCATAAAAAGTTCTCGTAGAATGTCATTTTAACAATAATTTATTTTGTTATTATTTAGCGGGTAATGTAATTTTATTTCATTCTTTTTCTATTACAAGGTTAAGTTTCGTGTTTCATTTCCATAAACTGCTGGTTGTTTTTTCAAATACCTTTCTGGGTTTCCTTTAGTCAGTACATTTACTGGGTAACTGGTCTGAGCTGGGCGCTCAGCCTATGCCGGAAACAGATGCTTTAAGAAAACGTAGTCCGAAAGAAGAGGCACTTATGTATCGGGCAAGCATTTACAAAGTGTCCCCGAACTAAAGAGAAAATTATCACTGCTAGTACTTGTCTTAGAGGAAAAGAAGAGAAGACAGTGGGTGAGAATAACAATATCTGACCGGAGGCCTCGAAGAAATGACCGTATCACCAAGGAGGGATCATTCACACAGGGCACTGAGTGAGGACAGACCACCAGGACCCCCGAGGGACAAGTGCACGGGAGAGGGAGGCACAGCCTGGCCATGTGGGGGCGCCGTGAGCTTCTTGGGGGTGCATCAGAAGAGTCCCAAAGCGGATTCCGTAGGATAGTGAGTCAGGCCCTGAAAGATTATTTGACGTCCATGGGGGCCAGGAACAAAGAGACACAATGGATCGGTTAAGAAGTAGCTGCATAATATTGAATGTCCACTGTTATTAAAAATAAAAATAAATTAAAAAAGTAAAGGTCAACATCATTTTTAAAAAGTGAATAAAAGGAAGTAGTGGCCGTGGTCTGCTTGGGAGATGGCAGTGGCCCAGCCTGGTGTCGGACAAGAGGGACGTGTTTCTGTTTGTATGACGGGATCGTCACAAAACACTCAGCAAATACCGAAAAATGAAGGAAAGCAAAAGTCATCTACGTTCCCAGCCTCTGAAGATGGTCTCTGCGAAGACATCTTTGCATCACCTTCCAGAGTTTTCTATGCCTGCATTTGCACACACATATAAGCTGCTTATTGTTTTCGTATTAAAATGAGGTCAGACTACGTATTATACACTGCTTTCTGCTTACACTGCCATCAAAACCTTTTCATATGGATAAATATAGAATTAGCAAATCTAGAACTTTCCATGCCGAAAAGTTTATTCGTTTAATTAAGACATAGCAATGCAGATGTGGATATAAGAAGTTACTTAAGCAGACCACGCCTGACTGACGGATAACTACTAAACTGCATCCTTCTCTGTGTAAACGGTGGTGCCTTTGCAGCCGCCATGTAGGCGAAGGGCAGAGTGTGGCCGGAGCCAGGCCCCCCGCTGGCCCTTCTTCCGCTGCCGCTGCCGTTGCTTCCTTCCGAGGTCGACCACCCCGATTTCCAATACCCGACATTGATTTTGACTTTGAACTCTATGAAACGTACAATGACTCTTAAATAGATTTTATGATAGTAATATTATGCGATGACATACTTTCACTCGCGATAATATATTTTAATTACGCTAGTTAATCTATTTATATAAATACAAATATCTATAATACAGTTTAATTATGTAGATAATATATTCTTTTGCCCTGCTTCTTGCACCAAATTTTACGATTTTGAGCTTTGTCTATGTTACTACACGTAACTGCAATTCGTTCGCTTTTATTGTGGGATAGCATTCTACTGCCTAACTGCATCTTTTCACAAATCGATGATTATTTTCTTACCATAAATTTGAAGAAGCGGGATCAAAAGGCCAAAAGACTAATTTAAGGTACTTGCTAGATATTTCCAGTTACTCTCCAGAAAAGATACACTAATTACCCTCCCACCATCTGTGCATGAGTGTGTCTAATTCTCACCCCATGGCCAATATTGGGTATTGATTTTATTTTTAAAACATTTGCAAACCTGATAGACAACTAAACGTTTATTGTTTTATAACTCTTTGTAAATTCATACTTTGTTAGGCATTTGCACAAATGCAAAACACATTTATAAAAACTGTTTTATAATTCTTTCTCTTAATAATATACCATGAACATTTTCCTATGTCCCTAAATCCATAACTGTGCTAGGATCTTGAATTAATACACTGTACCCTATAAGATGGATATGCCAGAATTTATTTCCCAAGAGTTCATTATGAGCAAGGCATTGTTTGTCTTTTTTTTTTTTAATGACTTAATCATGTCATAATGTTCCTTAATCCTCATGGCGATTCTATAAATTGGGATCTATTATTTTAACAACAACGAAAATAATAATACTAATAAAATAAACAAAAAAACACAAGACACTGAGAGATCGTGTAATAATTTGCCTAAGACTAAATAGCTGGTCAGGTTTAGAGCCAGAATTTGAACCCAAGCAGGTCTGGTTCCGGCAGCCGTGATTTTAATACCCTCGAAATACTGATTCTTTGAACCCTTTCGTGGTTTATTCCCCCTGCACTTCCATGGCCTCCGGGGGGTGGTAATCGGCCAATAAATGCAACTCCGTTCGTACTGCATTTCACTAAATGCAATTAATGAGCAAAGACAAAGTGAATCACTGCTCGACTTCAAAATGTCGTGTTGTTGTTTCTCACAATAGTCTCACTGGTGACTGCCGTTCTCTGTTCTCTAGAAACAAATTCATGAAATCGCTCTCACGTTATCTCCTTTCTACCATGAATCTTGTAGGTCCAAAGAACAGAAATTCTCATAGGTCTGGGACGCTTTCCTTCAACTCAGTTGAGAGGAAATGGGAGAGGAGTGGCCCATTTCACCAGCGCCCTGTGCCTTGGGTCCTGCCATTTTCGTCACTGCAGAGCCAGCGATGGAGCTGCAGGGTCCGGCCGCCGAGATGAAAGAGCTTATGCGCTGCCCAGGTCATTCCAGAGTAACTCGTTGGCAGTTTCCCGGAATGACTAGATAACCGGCTTATTCCTCAACACGCTTCTGGCTCTCGAAATCGACATTAGGATGGAAAGTATCAGAAGAGATCAATTACTTCGAGAGGTTTTATGAACATCTGAGACCCACGAAAAGCTGTCTGTCAAAATGACCGACACAGTTTAACCGTTAACTGTAGGTTAAAAACAGTGTTCGGCCAACTTCTTTCAACACAGTAGTAACCTAAATTGCTGTTTTCAAAAGCCAGTGCCTTTCCCTGCTAAACCCAATAGCTGTCACATGATTAATGTGCTGGTGTCTTATTAACTGCTCTGTTACAGAAGCTGTCCGATTCACAGCCACCCTCGATGCAGAGACCTTTCCGTAAAAACCTAGCGGAATTCAAGCTGTTCTGACTGCGGGCTACTGCACCTTCCACCAAAACGTCATAAAGAAGCAAAGAATTACTGTTTCCAGTAATCCGGGCCATAAATCAAGCTGCTCCGAGGATGGGAAAAAAATTATGAGTGCTTCCTGCATTCGTATCCCAAAGCTTATCTGTGTAACTGCACGTCCGGAATCACGTCTGCGGACCTTCGGTCTGGATGGAGAAAAACATTAGCCACACATGGCTGCTTCTGTGTTTATAGGACACAAAGCCTTCCCTTCCCGTAGGAGCCAGTTTGAAAGTTGTATAACACAAAGTAGTGAACACACACGCGTATGTGCACACACATCACGTCTCACATGTGCACACATACACTAGTGCACACACACACACATGCACATGTGAACTCTAAATGTTCATTTTAAAGAGGTTTTTAAAAGCAGTGCCCAGATGTGGTTTATTGGCCCCAGATTCAAGTGTAGTTTTAAAATCTAGGAACGAAATAAAGAGACGTCTGTTATTAAAGGGCCATCATATTAAAAGTGACACGAAAGGACCTGGATTTTTTTCTCTCTCGGAAACCTTGGAATCAAATTCGCTCCGTTGACAGAGCAATGGATTTTCGGCCCAGCCTGGCCGGCCCAGCCCGTAACCTGGAAATCGAGCCGCTTTCTCTCTGGTTCTGACATCGTCGGCAAGGATAAATAATCCACCATCATGGCACTGCCACCCCACGTCTCAGACCCGGGCAGGAAGTGGCCCCGATTAGTCTTCCCTTTCCCGGCGACTGTCGACACTGAGTCACACAGTAGGCTATGACCATGGTGCATTCTCATGGTCCCTCCTTGAGCACGGTCATTTTCTTCATCACAAACTGTCCTGCCACCTCTAAACTTGAGCAAATAAGGAGAGAGCCAATTCCGCCTCTGCTTTCCTCACCCTCCCCACACCCTCAACCCCCCTCATCCTCACCCCCATCTCCCCAGGAAGCTGGGATTAGCAGGTGCAGGGTCTTCCCTTGGCTCCCACAGCCCCCTCCCCAGACCACCTGGTCCTTCCCAGGTCTCCAAGTTCTGGCATCTGAGAGACACAACACATGTCTCTGGGTCTCAGGTGCTGCAGCTCACTGTGGGGGTGGGGTCTGCCGTCCTCCCTGACGGCGTCTCTGGCCCTTTACCCTTTTTGACCGGAACCTCGCAGAGGGCAGAAGGGTGAGCGTTCTCAGGGTGGGAGGGGGTCCTGGAAGCTGCCCTTTTGCCCACAGGTACAGCTTAGTCAATTGCTCCCTAGGCCTGAGACCCTAACCGCCCTGAAAACACCTTCGGCGAGTTTCCATCAGCCGCTAACCGACATGGTTCCCACACAGCTCACACATCGGGCTCCACCGAGGACCTTCAAGGCCACGTGGACACTGGCCTGCCACCTGCGAGCCTGGGGGGTGGGGCGGGGAGATGGCCAAGGAGCCCAGCTCACACCGCCCGCCTGGGCCCTGCGCAGCCTCCCGCGGATCGGCAAAACCTGATGGGGCTTTAATGTCACTGTCCAGAGTTGAATCATCGACTCTGTGACTCAAGCCCATCCCCTCTCCAGCAAAGGACTCCAGGATGCCTTCCCCTGCGTGTCCTGTTGGGTGTCACTCTCTGAGAGCTTTCAACGTGACCGGAGGCTTGTTCCCAGCTGAGGTTCGCTCTCTCTCCAGAATCTTCCTCACCATGATTTCCCTGACGCACGCCATCCCTAGCCCACGCGACCCCTGGTCGATGCCACCCCTGGCCCACGCCACCCTTGGGTGAGGAGCTGTGACAGAAGGCTGGTCCCACAAGGCCCTTGGGGCCGTGAAGGCTTTTAACATGCCCAGAGGCTGGTCTTCAACCCCCGGAGTGCATGAGAAGGCCCCCTCCAAAGGCGAGGCGGGCAGCACGGTGGCGGCTCGGGCCCCTGTCCCCGCAGGTGCGCGGTCCACGGGGCGGCTCTCGGGAGCGCCGGGCCTGCGCTGCGGGACGATGCTGGGGACCATGCTGGGGATCATGCTGGGGACGATGCTGAGGACGATGCTGGGGACGCCCGCCAGGCTCCGCAGGCCAGGTGCGCGCACACATCCCTCGCGGCCAGGAGCGCGGCCACGCGTGTCCATCCCCACGGACTGGCGAGGCGCAGCAGCATCCCTGGCACGTTCTTCGGCTAAGCAGGTAGAGGCCGGCGTGGGACATCCTCAACGGGGGGCCATCCGGAGAGACGGTGAACCCCAAGGCTGCGAACGCTTGACTGCGGAAGGAAGGCTGTGTGGCCCAGTGGGGACAGACCGAAGCTGTCCCCGGGTAGAAGTTAAATCCGACCAAGGACAGACGGCCCGCTCCACCTGCTGACGCGGTGCCAACTGTACCAAAGCGTTAGCATCGGACCTTTGAGGACTGTGTTTGCGTAGCAGAGCTAACTGTCCTGTCGTGAGTCTGTATTAATCCCTGGCTTCTGGCTGGTCACAGGGTGTCCTATGCACTATAATCAGATTTGGGGAATGCCTGTAGGGAGAAGGAAATGGTGTCATTAAGGTGGCCTGTCAGATGCCCAACCTCATCCTCTAAAAGGCTGACGGAAACGCTCCCCCAGGCTCCAAGCGGCACCTTCCCAGGACAGGGGTGTCAGGCACCGAAGTGGCTCCAACCGCCAAGCCGCGGCCCTGGTGTCCTGCTCCGGGGGAGCCTGCTTTCTGCACTCGGATCAACCCCGCAGGTTGCACACCTGGACACGCGCCGGCATTGTAAGGGCAGAGCAGGGCGGGGCACTTGGAACCCTGGAACCGTCCTCAGGGTGGACAGATGCAGGCCGCTTGCGCGGAGGGGACACTCGCTTTGAAACGGGAGCTGGAGGCGTCTCGCTTAAATGGCCACCCTGACAGGTGACGCGGGGCTTCTAGGCGCCGGCCCCGCCCAGGTGAGCTGCGGCACAGTGTGGGCTGTCAACCTGCTTCAGGCCCCCTCTCCCACGGGTCTGCTTCCCAGGCCAGGCGGCCGGCTCTTAGCCTCCACTGCTCACAGCCAGGGGGACAGGAGCGGAAGGAAGTGACCGGGCTGTCCTAGTCGAGCCGCGGGCCCCGAGCTCGGCCTCCCTCCCTGGGTCCCGGGCCTCAGTCCTCACAGGGGATATCTGGGTCCAAATCCCAGATCCTTGCCGCAAAGCCGTGTTACGTGGGTCACGTTACTCAGCCTCTCCGTGCTGAGCGATCGTCGCCGCAGCCTCCCCGGCCGGTGCCCTTTCCCGCGGCCTCTGGGCTGGGCCGTGGGGTGGTTTTGGCCGGCGGGACAAGAAGAGGAAGAAGAGTGGCAGGGCCGGGACGTGCTTCCTAACACGGGGTAGGAACCGCGCACTATGCGGGGTGAGGGGCCAGAATGACCCCGAGCCCAGAAGCTTCACGGGTTGGGCGATGTCGGGAAGATGTGATCAGAGAGGGAGCGAGTCCCAGCACACAGAGTCTGCCACCGAGCACCGAAGGGGGTCCGACACCCCGAGGGGAACAGGGGCAGAGGCGCCTGCCAGCGGCTTCCCGCAGGACGTGGGCCCGGGAGCGGGCTGGGTGCTGGCAGGAGACCCCGGGAGAGGCGGCCTCCTGTTCCAGGACCAGATGTCCTGCTCCCGAGCCGGTCGTGGCCCAGTCTCCGGACCGTCACGTGAGCAGCTGGGCTTTACGAGGGAGCACGTGGTTCTGCCGATGGCTCCGGGGGAGTTCTCCGAAGTCCCAGGTATCTGCCGGGGCGTGTAAACCGACCGCCGTGCTGAAGTGACCAGAGACACATTGGTCGGCTACAAAAAGAGCAGCCATCCACGCGACCCGCCCTCGTCTCAGAACAAAGGTCATTTTTAAAAAGTCCAGTGTGCTGTCTTTTCAGAGTCCAAGTCATTTAGAATTAGGGTGGCTGGATTTAGACAACAAAAATAGGACTCCAACTTAAACTGGAACTTTAGCTGGATGGTGAATAGTTTTTCAGCGGAAGTATGTCCCAGGTGTCGCCAGGCCGTTTTTGCCCAGGACCCTCCTGAGGACAGAGCCTGGGAGCAGACGGCAGTCTGAGGCCGCTGGGACTGGCAGTCTTTCATCAATGACAGGGCAGGGCACGCAGGCCGAGGTGCCTCGGCGGGCACAGCTGCTGTTCTTTGAAATATGTATCATATTCAGAGGGACCAGAAGCTTTCCACTGCAGAAATCAAATACACTGCCAGAGTCAAGAATATTTCTGTCATGGGAAGAAACAATTATCTAATAGGTATGTGTGGATTGGATTTAAATCAAATATTTGAATTTTGCATTTTCTTAAGGAAACAGGCTTTCTGGGGTGTGAGGCTGAGCAGCCCCGGCAGAGGTTACGTGAGGCGGAGGGAATTCTAAAAGCTTCAGGTGGAATCGGCCCAGGCAGAGAAGGATTGAGGCCTTGTGCCTCTCGGGCGGTATTCCCAGGGGGAATCGGCAGGGTGGGGGGGTGGAATTTACAAACGACCTCACCGCTGCATTGAGAGGCGAGATCTAGGACCTGAGAACTAATGCTCTCTCCCGCCCCCCGCGCAGAGCGGCTCTTTTCCTAAAGCCGAGAATGTTCACAGAACAGAGGTACAGGTGGGGACAGGCCATGAACCCCGTGCCATCCTCACAGCGCTGACCGTTCCGCAGTGGCCTGAATTAAACGGAAGCGAATCCACATGACACGGTGCTGCTGGGAGCAAAGCAGAAGCTCTGCCAATGGAACCGCGTTCTCTGGGGGACACTGGGCCCCCCTCTTCTGGGAGCTAATGGGGCGAGGGTGGCATCTGGATTCTGGAGTAAGCACTGGGTCCCCGGCTTCCCGTTTTAGGTGATGTAATAACTAGTAACCCGTTGCAGAGAAATCAGGGTTGGACGAGATTAGACAAGAACATTTGTCTGTTAAAATGTAATCTAAACAATTAGAACTTGCAAATATTTCAAATGAGAAATCCTGCACAATTAAAATTTTCTCATGAGACTTTTTATATGTTCTCTAGTCAGTATCCGCCTTGCTGAGTCACACTTACAAAATGACAGCCGTTTGTATATGATCCCCAGAAGGAGATTTTTTAAGGTAGGAAACTTTAAGAGAAAACCATTGGAATAGTCGTAAAAATAAAACGCCTTCCTTTTCAAGTATTCTTTGAATTTATGGGAAGGATTTGGTCCCATAATACCCGTATGAGACCAGTTCACTTTTTCTATACCGAATCCATATTTAATTTGCTTATAAATCTAAGATTCAGACAATTCTTAAGTCTTATTTTCAAAAAACTACAAACTGTTAAGGCAAAACATGTCCATATAAACACTAAGGAAAAATAATCTTCACAAAATATGGATGAGCCTAGGTCTAAAAAAGATATCGATGAAGCTAATACAAACATCGAACAAGTACAAAATGAATTTAAAAATATCACTGTCTTGATGCAAAGCACTCTGTCCCTCGGCATTGAAAACACCAATAAAAATATTGATAAGAAATAGCCTTCAGTTTTATGGTAAAATTAGAATAAAGTTGATGAAATATTCTTCAAAACAACTCTTAGAAATAAATGAAACATCAAGGGATTTTCTAGACCAGTATTCTATGAAATACCTCCAAAAATATTAATAAATGCGTCACAAATTAAAGGTCCTTGGTCAAACAGATTTAGAGAAAACTGTGTCATCTGAACTGTTCTTTTCACATTAAAGGCTCTGAGAAATTCTGCCACAAAAGATCATATTTAATTGTATTTAATCCACCTTTTTTTGAAAGTTATTTGAGGATGGGACACTTTTTCTTCCTGCCTATGGACAGCCTAAAGAACAATTTCTCCTTGGGGAAATACTAATTTGAGAAACAATAGATGATTTAAATAAATCAGGGTCTGTCTTTATTATCCAATCTTTCAAAAGGACATGAACTGCTATAGACAAAAAGACTTTGAGGCCACACTGACTCATGCTGTCAACAGCATGCCCTCCAGTTTTTCACAGCTTTGGTTACGTTCCAGCCTCCTGGGAGCTCAGCTCTCAGGAGAGACACCACCGCACCCCCCACCCTTCCGCTGGAAATCTGGTCCCCTGAACCTCCAGCAGGGGGCTCTGTCCACTAGGCCCGACCGTGAAGGACTTGAAGACCGGTCAAGGTTAAGATGGCTCAACAAATAACAAGCCAGAAACGTCATCTGGCCCATTAGAGGACAGACAGCATTATAAAAGTGTGATCACGGTTCAAGAATGTTGCCAGGAGAGAAATGCGTGCTCGGAATTTTATTATTAGGTTTTATCATGTGTTCACTTCCAAATAGAGTTAAGAGAGCCCAAGGAGGGGAGAGGGGACGTTAGAAACCAAGGAATATTTTTATAAAATAATTATTTAATCATAAGACTTACATTGAAAAAGTGATAAGAACTTAAAAGTTTCCCTATATTGTTGACAGTTCAAGTGTGCCAATTTTCTGTCAAAACAGTACGGAAAAACTAAAATGTGACAGTAAAGTTGAAAACAAATGGAAATAAAGGACTTCCACTGAGATGAGGGACAGACTCAACACTTCAAAAATAATATCCCCAAAAGCGGGAAGCACATTGTTTCGGGAAAGATGTATGTGGGTGAAATTCACATCCTTAATCTGGGTTATTTTTTCTCAAACCACGTCTCCGAGAGCCCCTTGCACACACCATCTCCCCCAAAAGGAAGCAAAGCAACACAGAAGGAGTGTTTTAAAATACGTACAGATGGGGTTGTAAGGAGATCAAGGTGTTTGGTTCGAAAGAAAAGCAGTGCCCCGTTAGCCAGAGTGGTTGGAAAGATGACAATTACAAGAGCCAGACAAGACGATCGAAGAGACAAAACGCGATCCTTTTGTTCTTGCTCTAGCCACAGGAGATGGTGGCAGCTTGGAGGGACGTGTATTCCCCCGGGAAAGAAACGTGCAAATGGCTAATACATTACGGCCTTTGCAGGACAATTCATTCCCTCCCAAGCCAGACAATAAACACGGAACATCTCTCCAGCAAAAACGTCAAATCGTGGCCATTCTTTTACCGAAATGCCAAAACTATCTCTATAAATAAACTCTAAGTGAAACAAGTGGGCTGCTCTCCAATTTTCCCGTAATCACGTGTAGATGATTCTGAGAATGTGATTACTCTAATCCTGTTTTGAGCTCATTAGAAATCAGAGCTATATGAAAGACGTTATTCTCACATTGTCTTTACTTTTATTTACTTTTTTGCTTTGCCCCAGGAGAGTGACTGCTGTAAGCTGTGAGCAGGGGGCAGGTTTGGGGAAAATACAGTGTAACACAAGTGAATAATAAATACCAAGCATTTTCCCGCACAGGGACGTTGGCTTTGTCTGGTTCTCAGTCTTGTCCGCCCTGGGAGAATTCCATCCCTCTGGGCCATCGTCACCCTGAGCCAAGGTCTGCAAGCCACACGGTGGCTATTTCCAGTAGCCAGTAGTGAGGATCTGGGTGGCATGACAGCCCTGGTGACAAGGAGGAGACAGCCACGGGGCTCACTGGAAACCCGTGCCTGGTGGCATGACAGCCCTGGTGACAAGGAGGAGACAGCCACGGGGCTCACTGGAAACCCGTGCCTGCCACTCCCCAGTCCATGACCTGTCAAACCCGGTATGAAGGCTTGGAGACCAAACGTGATTCTCCGGAGTTTATGTCACAGAGCTAGAGGCAAGTGAGAGCTAAAAGTAAATCGTTCCATAGACTCAGAATAACACAGAGTTTGCAAACAGAAAGTGCCCTGAAAAACAGCTAGAAACAGAGGTATCGTGGCAAATATTTAAAAGTGAACTCTTTCGGGAAATAAAGCCCAGATCTGTAGAATTTGCCAATTTTGGTGGTATAAAACCCTGGCCAATTTCAAGCCACCGACGTGAGACCGCAGAACACAGAGCTGGGAGCAAATCTCGGCCACCGGCCCGTGGGCAGGTGATCCCGGCATGGCCCAGGTGACTGTGGGCCCTCGGCACCAGAGCAGGTGGGGCACACGCCCAGCCTCCCGTGCCGGCTCGGATACCCCGTCAGGGCCCGGAGCGGAAACTCAACTCTTCAGCCCCACACGAGAATCGCTAATCTGTATCATGATTAGAATCTGTTTAAAACAGGTATCTAAACAGCCTTTCGATGTTTGTCAGAACCCATGAGCGACGTTATTTGAGACGTAAGGAATAGTTTTCACTATCGTAAAAACAGCTTTTCTGAAGCCCACCATACACTCCTGTTCAGTCTATCCTCAAGGCTTTTGCTGAGAGCATTCACACATTTATACTGGTACACGATTTGGCACGATTTAGATGATGTGTGCTCGGCGAATTTTGCCCCTTCTTCTGCCTCCCCCCCTCCCCTGGCGTGGCTATTCGATGACTTCACCTTTTCCCTCGTAATCTGGTTTCACGCCATTCTCATCACTAGATCAGAACCTTTACAGGAAAGGACTTGGAGGCCCGGAGCTGAGTAGTACGTAGATGGCAGGGGAGGGCAGAAAGAACAGCGCGAACCCCCAGAAGCCTCTTCGAACCCGTGGCCCACCTGCCGAAAACAGCAGGTTGGCCTAAGTCATTTCCATATGTTCCCACAAGGCTTCTAACTTCTCCCTCCTACTGCCAAAGAAAAACGGAGCTTCTTCTCGTGCCCCAGAGCCATAAAGCTCGTATGTGGCCGTAGGAAGCTCAAAGCATTTACATCTCTGATGGATCTTATTGTGGTGGTTGTTGTTTCCTGCATCTTATATGGGTCTTGTGTGATGAAAGACAGGCCTACCGAGCATAGAACGTCAAGGGGAAGAAAGAAGCATCGCGGAGGAAGGTACTCGTCATGGCTCTAAAGTACATCAACCAACTGGTTTGGGCCAGTAAAATCCGGATTCTATACTCTTTTTAGGTTTAACCAAGAGTCACCAATAACATGGAAATTTACAACAAACTACTCCCAAGTGATGAGCATCTGAGACAAAGAAAGCTGAAAACATTTCAAATTTCTGATTCATCGTTTTATTATTCATGTCGTTCCTGGATTTATTTCATTACTTCAAACAGTAGAATGAATGGAAATAATTCAGTTATTTTTATCTCTTCGCCTCTGAAGCTGTCCTGTTCTCGAATTCTTTTTGTGCTTGGAAAAGATCTCGAGGGTTGTAAATATTCTGAACATGCCAAAGTGATACATTCTTATCGTTTTGATTTAGCTACGAGTTACAGATATAGACCATTTTGGCGAATTTTAACAACGTCATTAAGAATAAGACATAAATATGATAGAGCTCAAAATATTTTGCATAATCAATGTGCTATACCCAACAACTCTAAGAAAATGGAAAATCACTCATCAAAAAAGGGCCGTTGAACTCTATAAAAATACAAAATAAACCATGGAAAGATCTAAGCATAGAGGAATCAGTGAAGGTAAAATTAAATGTCGAGAACTTTTTCCAAGAAAACAAAAGAAATCAGGGACTAAAAACTAGACACGCATTTAAGGACGAACGTTGCAATTAGGTCAACAGATGAGTGTGTTTGGGAAACATCACTGTTTTGTCCATTATTAATTTTAACTAAAATTTGAAACAACAGTAAAAACACAACGAAAGGTGGTCCGAGGGCGTCCAGCTATACCATCTTAGCTAAAGGAATTTCTGATAGCCTGCAAAGATATCAAGAAAAAATAAATAAACGAGAAATTCCAACAGGCAAGTGTCAACGTCTTCGCTTCTGAGCATCCACCCGTGGAAGGGGAAGGACGTGCTCATGGTGCTTCGCGTGGACCGGGCTGTGAGGATGCCGTTCCTCTCCGTATTTACACTGTAGAAAATAAGTCCAACACGAAGAGCTTTGCCCAGAGGCCTTTTTTAAACTCTTTTTCTTTTTTTCGTGCATAAAGCAAATGGCACATCCTTTAAGACTCATTAGGAGAAGAACAAATCTCAACAAAGGGACCATCGCTGACCATATGTATAGAAAGGGAGCTGGAAGCTGCTTTCTTTTCTGCTAAATGTTTGAATGTCTGACAGTTTTATGCAAATCCAATTGTTAAACACAGTCTAGAAAGGAAAAAACACCCACGCTGTCAACCAACGGCTGACGGCATTTTCTTGTGATTTAACACAGCGGACCGCAAAATCTTGAAAATCTGAATAAACCAAAAACGGAATTAAAAGGTAATAATAACAGTCAATAATAACAGTCACTTCTTGTGTGTGGAGCACGGGGGCGGCCTGTTTAGGGACAGGTGGGCAATCTGAGTGACCTCTGGGAAGCCAGGGTAAGATTTAGCATGGGTTCACTTAACCCAGGCACGAACGTGGGTGACCGTGGCTATGCATCCCAGGTCATGGCAGGTGACTCAGCAAAGGCAGAGGGCCTAGGTAAATTCTTGGGTCAATAGAAACATGTGACTTCAGAATAAGGTCTGGACACGATTCTCGATTCTTCCGACTCGGCCCTGTGGGGGTTAGAGAAACAGCAGAGGACGAAGGATTTTGCTTTACGTGCTGCCGGCAGGGAACACAGTGTGCTGCAGGGGCCGTGGGGCCGATTTGGTGGCGCATGTGGCTGGACTACCAGGATCTGATCCCATGAAGTCGATTCGCTACTACATATAATGTTTCACGGTGATGACATGTCACAAATGCAATGGCCTCTTAGAGGCAACGCCTCTCCCCACCCAACTCCCTTCATTCTGCTGCCACAGACATATTTCTGAAATGGTCACTCGACCATTCCACGGTGTTTACTTAAACACGCAGGTGGCTCCAGCGTCCGGTCTCCAGAGACCGACATAACAGTAGAGGTATTTTCCCAGCGGCCCCACCAACCACACACCTCGTGGCGCCCGTCACCCTGGTCCCTGCTCAGTCCATCTCCCTCCCTAATGTCACCTCCTCAGTTCGATACCTCGGGTGGAATTAATCCTCACGTTTTCTTGCTTCGGGAGCATGTTACCTGCACAACATGGCCTTACACGATTTAAAAGCTATCACGTTGTGTTAAAGTTTAGACTATACTACGTGTGTGTTACTGTTATTACGTGTCTGCCTCCAGTTAGACTGAGGTGTCTTGAGGGTAAGGTCATGTTATTTTTCCTGCTTTCTTCTCACAGTGAGCACTCAGGAAGTTATTATTAGTTTGATAAATGGAGTTTTACAAGTTTGAGTATTTAAGTCAGATTTTCCACTGTGTAGATTTAAGAACATGGACACGATGCTTGCAGCCACTCAGTGAGTTAGCAGCTGCTGCATTAAATGATAGACCCAGAGATGTTATTTTTTCAAATGGTCCTTAATTCTCAGTGTTCTTTCTGTAAGCGGGATGGGACACCAACGAGACTTGCATCGCAAAACTTTTATTTGTAAAATTCATAGCATGCGCAGTGTTATTAGGTTCGTTTTATTTTTTTACATGAGAAAACATTGGCACGCAAAAGCTCGACTCATTTACAGGTCTTTCTTGGTAAATTAATGACAGAGCCACAGCTAAGAGCCGAGATTTACTGAATCCTCAAGATGACCCTAGTCCACTGAAGTGTCCTGTGGCCCAGTCAAGCTGGACCTAAGGAATAGAGGTAGGGTTGAAACAGCTCTCCCTCTGTCGCTGGCCGCTGACGGTAGGGTATGGCTAGAATCTACCCTACAGGGTAATGACTCAATGAGCATTTCACGTTCTCCTTAAGACTTCTCGCTGATCTGAAGCAAACACGTGACAATCTTTGGCGTGACACACGGCGAAGCCAATGGTTATGGCTTTAAACCCACGGGGGTTTAACCTTCTGAGTAAAACTCACTCAGCTCCAATATATACGGATCTTTCCTGAGCAGTAGATGCCTTGAAAATTACATTTTACAGTGGGAAAAAATAAAACTTGCCAAATTATACACGGAATGTGACAACCTTCAGT
>NW_024340700.1:3907836-4075804 GCF_902729225.1 Pteropus medius | reverse complement strand
CTCTCTTTATCTTCTCCCGGGGCAAGGCGCCCACAACACCCAGGGCTCAGCATTTTTAGGGGCCCACGAAATGTTTTCATTTCTTTAAAAATCAGAAGAAAACGTGAATGTGTAAGTCGATTAATGTGCTCAAAAACAATATTCATGTAATCATCATTATACTGACACAGCTGTAAAATATAATTGTGTGTGTGTGTGTGTGTGTGCGCGTGTGTGTTTATGGAAGGAAAGACCAACAAACACAAGCGTCTCCAGGGCCCACAGAAGTCCTCGTGTGACCCCATCTTCCTCTACTGAAACTTACCGATACTTAACACTTTACTTTTATCGTGAAATCCACTTCGGTCTTTTTCAAGATTTTCTCAACCATAAAGCCATAGGCTAACTTACAGAGCTTATGCAAAGCACTTTGAATGTATATATCAGTTTCCGCAGCGATCGTATTAATATCGATTACCTTTTTATGAGCCTCGGTGGACTGTGAGCACTGCGTGAGCCTGAATCTTTCTTATTTACTTTTTCGGGAGGCCGATCCATGTTTCATGTGCCAGCTTGTCAGCAAATGAATCAGTAGAGAATCAGTGACTCCAGTGCCAGCTTATCAGCAAATGAATCAGTGACCCCGGTGCCCCATAATGCTCCTCACTAACTGCAGCGTACCTACGCCACCCACCACTCAAACCGGCCACAAGCAGGAAAGCCACCAGGGAGAAGGAGATGTGTCACCGCCAAGTGTAGGGTAGGGGTGAGATCGTCAACCACGCCACGCGCTGGGGGAGAGGTGTGATTCTGAGGACTCGCTCACTGCTTTTGATGTGGCAGCCGGAGTTGTGAAGATCTGGGGGTGTCAGGTCTGCTCATCTTACATGTCCCATTTGCCAGTGGAGACTTCTGCTGACAGGTTCTGAGCAGTGAGCTGCACACAAACGAGTAGCTATTTATACGTAAGGAACCAGTTCTCCGCACTCATTCAAGTCTGGATGACCGAGGTAGCAGAATTCCTGGGGAAAAAAGATCCAGGAATCACACTGCGATGCCTCGGTCTTAGTGTTCATGGAAAGGCGGACTTCGGGTGCCGTGGGAGGGTGTTTACCACCCAAGGGAGAAACCGGAGCACCAGTGGGAAAACAAACAACCCCGGGACGGGGGGCCCCCATTCCCACACTGCACGATTTACACGCGCCCGTTTTTCTAGGCCAGAGAAATATTTCTCAGTTTTCTCATTATCGTAGCTCGACATGGTTTAAAAACGCCACATGTACTTCTGAATTTGATCATGCGCAAAGAAAGTGTGTGTGCCATGTTTCTGCTGCAAAGGGATCCTAAGGGAAGATTTCTGAGCTCTCGAAATTAAGACATGTCTTGCCGGGCGGGCAACGGAAAAGCCGCCAGTAAGTAAGAGCAGTGGGCAATCGCTAAATCAGGGCTCACGTGAGGAGGCGCCTGTTGGAGAAACTTTTGTGACTTGGCAAAAAAAAAACAAAGTGCTATCTCCCCGTTAGCACCTTCGGTTCTTATAGCTCCTTTTGCTGCTGTAAAATTATATTCATTAGCGAAGGCCCCGGGAAAATCATGCTTCTTCGGCATGAGACTGAAAAATCGATCCAAAGGTCTGCACGGTCCCGAGGCTTCAGACGGTGGGGAGGAGCCACGTCGCCAGCCTGGCCGGGCGCTCCGGGGTGAAATGCTCCAGTCCCACCACCTGGGCACCCATCCCGGACGGGACTGACACCTCAACTGCTGCCCGCTCGCCCGAAATGCCACCCGCCTCCCAACACAGAGTGCCGCTCTCCCAACAGGACTCCAAGGTCAACATAAGAAAAAGCGAACGCGAAAGAACGATCCTAGAGCTACTGTTCTACTTCAAAACCAGAATGAGGACCTTTCCTCCGTCCCGCAAACGTCGCCGAACCCCGGGCGCCGGGTTGAAGAGAACACACACGCAGAGCCACGCGCTGGGCCTGGCTGGCCGAGACCCCGCAAGGTGAACCCGACAACCCCATCCACCGTCCAGAACGGACACCCCCAAATCGTCCCCTCCCCTCCCCGCCTCCTGAACCCGCAGCTGGTGCCTGCCTCCCCTACCTGCTTCTCCACCGTGTACTCAGGACACCTGATCATTGGGGGGGAAAAGACCCATTTGACTTGTTTTGCTATTTTTCAATCCGCTCAGTAACTCACAGGCCTGTGGCCCCTCATTCGGACTTAGACGAGATCTGCATCCTCTCGCCGCTTAAACTCCAATGGACGCTGACGATTGATGAGGCTAAATATTTTAAATTTGATGTCGAACTCTTTCCTCTCTATTCAACCATTCATTTCGTCGGCCGGGCAAAGAGAAAAGCCACAGGCGTGTGAGAAACTAACTAACACACAGGTCCCATCAGACAGCTACTCCGAAGAGGCTTCACCAAGAAAGGAGTGTTTCCTGCGAGTTTTCTTTTTCTCTCCAGATGTGTGTTCCAAACGTGCTAAAGCCACATTTTATGACTAGTACAGACGTCGATCTCGCCTATGCGATTGAATATTGACAATCCTTTTTCTTTGAACTCCGAACAAGAAATTCTCTGCGTTTTTTTCAGATAATAATACACTGGGTTTAATAATAATGACCAAAAATCACTTTCAATATGCAAACCTCCAAATTCTTAACTAAGGGTGCTTGCTGACCTGCTAGAATATCGGTAAGAAAATGCGGGCCACATCTTTCACACTTACTGAGAAATAAAATTGGCGTGCCAGGGATAAGGCGACATCTAGACAGCGAGACACCTCGTCCCCCGAGAATGGAGCTGCTTCGCCTGAGTTTCCTGGTCTCTCCCTGGTCGCTCCCGGCAGGATGTCCTTCGCCCGCTGACACGCAATCAAGGCTCACCGATGATAACAACTCGCGCGTGCCCTGGAGACTGGGACAAGATCCCTGCCTGTCCAACATCGCTGGTGCCATGTCACCCGAGTCACAAACGCAAGCAGCAGGTGGGTTTGGGGAGCAACGTGAGTGTGCGTGAGGTCACCAGAGGAACATCACGCCCGGGCCCCGCCCTCTCCCAAACGGCCACTGCCACCGGCATTGGAAGGATGCAAGGTGGCCGGGCAGCTTCCACACAGACGAACGGCTCTGGGGTCTGCTCAAGCATTTCATTCGACCCTCAGAGGTGGGAGAATTACTTAAACGAGATATTTCACCAGGCGAAGAGGCAAATCCACACTCTTTTACATTTACAACATTTTATCGGGGAGAGGGTGTGAAAGGAACTTCGGTACGTGTACAGAATCTCCGATTTTTAAATATTTCAAATACGAGAAAAGCGTCAAAGGACAAATTCAGCTCTTCTCGCAGGATCCTAAAATCTTATTTTTCATAAACGTTATTTTGTTAGAGACTGCCATAGTAAGTCCCTTTTCCCTTACAGGTGTCCGCTATGATCCGCGAGCACAGAAGTTTGCCTGTTTTTTTTTTTTTCTTAGTAAAGGTGAAAAAAATCCTGTTAATAGTTTTAAACACGTTGAGAACAACAAAAGCCCACTACCTTCGGCAGCGCCCTCATGAAGCCTAACTGGGAGACAGTAAAGTGATCGAAATCCCAGGCTTTAAGGGGTTTTTTTTTTGTTGTTTTTTTTGTTTTAATTGCCAGTTTTCCCCTGGCACTGAGGCATTAATCCTTGAAGAATAGAAAGTAGACTCGCCAATAACCCAGCAGAGCAAGGGGCTTAGGAGTAAGAGGAGGAAGATCTCAACTGTGGGAAAAGCCCCTCCCTCTCCCCAGAAATGGCTATTGAATCTTGTGCATCACAGCCCTGCCCGCCTCCCACCCTGTCACTGGAAGCCAGCCCAGAGCGCCATTGGTATTCAAATTAGTCTGCCAGTCTCAGCCTGGCACAGCTCTTGGTGGCCTGTCAGTACATGGCTTGAAGAAAAGGTACCAGATCTCAGATCCGGGGACATCCAGCCAGTTCTCAAACCCGCCCGGAATATTTGTCATCCGTCTATAAAGCGAGCTGCCTTGAGGTGGGAGCATTTTCTTCTCCGCGGCCGTTATTTTTATTAAAACAAAAACGACCGGAAGACAGTGCATCTCCAACAGAGATTAAGAAAGAAAGAGGAAGGGGCTGTGGGAAGTCAGGCTACTCATTCAGCTAAACAGAGGTTTCTATGGGAACAAGAGCTGCTTTGTGCGGCTCCAGCAACTTCCCGCTCCCTCCGCCCAGTATACTAGCGCCACTGTCCCCGGCATTGTTTTTGTGTGGCCGACTTTTCTTCTGCCTCATTCATCCTCCCTGCAACAACACCCATTGCCACAGAAGCAGAAAGGAAGTGAGAGCTAAGAGCATCTGGGCTGAATTAAATCATGAAGCAGGAAACCGTCCAGGCCGCCGGGAGCCAGCATTCTGCCCCAAGGATCACGGCCGTCATTGTCTCTCCGGCCTCGTTTTTCATTCTTTCTTCAAGCGGGTCGCGACTGCTCTTTCTTAACTCTTTTCGTGCATAACACACATGAGGTGTCGATTTTAAGTTCTCACGTGCATAAAATGCCGGTGGCACATTAAATATTAGAGAGAAGTCGTGATAGTGATGACCTAAATAGAAATGGTCAGAGAAGCAGGTTGAGAGCAAACCTAAGTCAGAAACTGTTTAAAACGTTGATGTTTTCTGTTAGTGTGCAAGTGCACACGTGTGTATATGAGAGGGCGGGAGAGGGGAAGAGGAGAGAAAGTAGGAGAGAAGGGGGGGAGAGAGAGGAGAGAGAGGAGGGAGAGAGAGAGAGAGAGAGAGATCGATTAGAGGAGAGAGAGAGAGAGAGGCAGGAGAGAAACTTTTAGAGGCCATCTCTGCCTGCCTTTGATGAGGCAGGCGATGCGGAGCTCAGAGGCCGTGAGGCCAGGTAAAACTTGGTGTTTATCTTCTCTATTTGACTGGATACTTTTCATTTGGCACTTTTTTCCTAACTCATTTTGACTTTTAAATTAAAAAAAGGAAATATTTATGAATCTATTACTCAGAAGCTGCCATGCAAAACATTTTAGCGCATAAATCCTCATCATTTTACTAAATGTCAGGACTTTTTTTTTATTAAAGGAAAGACACATTTCTTAACACTGTTCATAAATCACCACGAAAATATTTAGTGCTACAAGTTCCTTAGCTTTCAAAGACACTCTTTTCTTTAAAGGCTTTACAAAATGCTTCAAAGTCTACCCCTGGCAAAGCCCCATGTTATTCGCTGGGAAGTTTTCCGATTAAAAGACATTTGCATTTGGTCTCTAAGTATTTATTTAGCAGATCTGCAATTTCTTTTGCAAGAGGCAATGTCAATTTTCATCATTTAGATTCACACTCGTAAAAAAGAAAGTGTAACCTATTTACATATAACCCGATCGCGATCTTATGGTTTTGAAAGGTATCTTGGGATACATGGCACAAAGGACGTCATTAAAGGTTGAGAATCATTTCAAGCTTTAGTGAATGAGAAATACGATTTGTCCCTAAAAGCCGGAAATCGTGCTTAAATCCATGTTTTCTCTCCCTTGCCCTCATAAATATAACACTTCTTTATCACAGCGACGTCAGCACGTGGGCAATCGTTCGGATTTGTACGTTCTCACAGTTTGCCCGTTCCGTGCTGTCCCATAAAACCGTGCAACATTATTTCTTGAAATCTTAAGCTCAACCCCGAGCGTGTTCATCTCCTCCCAGGATCGCAGCGAACGCATCTGCTCCTCCCTCTCCGCTCCTTTCACGTTCTCTGCGTCCCGTTCCTTCCTCTCGTGTGCGTTGTGTTCTCGCTTCTCATCGGTTCTAGTCTTTTCTCTTCTTTTTTCTTCTCTAGGACCCGTCCCAGAGCAAAGCATTCAGAGTCCAAAGGCCCTGAAGACCAGAGAGTTCTTCACCACTAATCAGCAGAAGTCTCTGCTCCCCTCCCTCATCCATGAGAAATAAATGACCATCTCCCTCATTTTTCGATCCCAAGTATTTTTCATGTCCTCGGTAAGGGACACGAGATGTGACATCGCCCACTCGTTTCCCTTGACTTCGCTCCTATCGACACCGGTGAGACCGCGGCGGGGCAGGAAGGCAGTTGACACGGAATCACGTGGTTATCGTGACAGCACAGGCGCGGCAGTGTCTTAGCACAGGGGTCTGGGGAAGGCTGCCCCGTCTTCCTTCCAGTTTCACGAGAAAAGCCTCTCGCAATGAGAGATGACCTTGGCGTTCTGGGCTCCCTCCCTCCCTCACTCCTTCCCAGGCACCACCCCGCGCGGCTCCGAGGCTCACTTCCCGGCTCCTGCAACTTCTATGCGCTGGCTCCACTGCCTCTGCCTTGAATCACGGGAAGGTCTCCGAAGATCCCGCGACGGTTTGCAGCAGGCTTTCCAGCATCCTCAGTTTACCTCCCCTTAGTCCCACGCCATAAAAATCACCCCAAAGAAAGGTCATAGCTAGCACGTGATTTCGCAGACTCGCGGGGGCCTCTGCATTGGGGGGCACCTACCTGGTCACTCCCTCCCCTTCCCCTCATCACGATGAAATCCGTCCCCCTGACCTCTCCCTCTTTATTTCTTCAGCTTCTGTGGTCTGACGCCCACCCCCGCTGTGCACCGACTCCGCGTCCCTGAGGCGGAATTGCTCTAATGTCTTTATTCCGCCGCTCTCTGTTTTCTGCCCGACACACTTTGCGTTCGTGTTTCCCTCCCTCTGGGGTTTTCGGTCGCTCGTCCTAATTCCTTCCCGCATCCTGTTCCTTTCCTGAATCCCGATGCCCTCCCTTTCCCTCTTCCTTATGTTCCTCGGCCCTTGCCTCTCCTCGCTGAATTTCAACTCCAGTGACAAATCGGTTCTCGAATCGCATCTTTTCTTAAACATCCGTCACATGCCCACGGCTGCTTCTGTTCTTCAGCACGTGTCACCTCGCACCTGGATTACCAAAATGACTTCCCAGCAGGGGAATGCTAAATCCAGGAGTCCAAGTGGGCTCCCAGTAAGAGACTGACTTGAAAAGCACAAGAACACGTGGGCCTCTTAGGTTTAGTGGACTCGAAAGACACTTATTCGTTAAAATAAATAAATAAATAAACACCCACCACATCGCTACTAAGCAAGGGAGACACGGGCGCAAGATGCCCACGTGGGGGCTCTGCATTCCTGAACCTCGGGTCCAGCGGAGGCAAAGAAATTGAGCCAATAATCACCGAAGGGATTACAATTAAAATGCAAGGACAAAGCAGAGGGCACTGTGAAAATGCGTCACACCGGCACCCGCCTGGGGCGGAGGAGGGCAAAAAGCTCCCCCGAGGCGGCTTGAGAGGGGACCCAAAACATGCTGAAGAAGGAGGGTGGGCGGGAACTGGGGCCGCCTGGGCGAGGGTGGGGAGCAGGAGCTGGGGCTGAGTGGAATGGAGAGCGAAGGAACAGAACGAGACAGAAAAGGACTTAGGTCACCCAGGCCACGCCACCCACAGCCAGACACTGGGCTTTATCCAGAACAAAGCGAAGCTGTCAGACACAAAACGTAGTTAGTGTTTTAAGAGTTTGTTCCCATCGATCGTGGGCAGGTCATGTGACTTCTCTATTTTTGTTGCAATAAAACTAAAATCTTTCGGGTAAATGTAGTTAGTATTCAGGATGGATGGTTAAGATGGAAATGGTTGAAATGTGGGAATATCTTACTTTCCCGTAGATGAGAGAAGCATCTGAATGACAGGACCAGTTAAACCCCCTATGGCCAATGGTTCCTCATGTCGGGAGGGAAGGGACTCGGGGCTAGTATCCTACCGCGTGATGAGACATAAACAGACAGAGATGACAAGAGCATCTGTCTTTGGAAAGGTTCGGCTCTCACAGTGGCAGGCACGTATGGGGACAGGATGACCTCGGCACTGAGAAAATTGTTTCCTGTGGGACTCAGGAAAGCGGCCCTTTGAAGGCAGAGCTTCTTGAAACTTTGTGGCCACCTTCTAATCAGTATGACAGCAAAACGTCTTGCGCGGTCAGCCCTGGCGCATGCGGACAGTACACAACCAGCTCACCCTCAGCAGGCGAGCAGAGAACCTTCTGGAACGCAGCCACTATTTTTCTTTCTTTCTTTTTTTTTTTTCGTGACCATGACCTAAAAAAGTAGATATTATTTTACAGATAAATAGTTCTTCTTTATGTCTAACTTCTGCACCCACCATCCATAAATGGATAAATACAAGATGGTGAGATTTTATTTTGACCTTTTCACAGAAGTAATTTGAGGTTAATTCGTTTTTATAAACACATAAACGTGGTGACCGCTACTCTAATGTTTGGCTCTTGATGACCAAAAGCAATTTTACCTGTTAAGTCATATCAACAAAAGCTTCCTCTATGTCTATTATTTTCTTTTGGGTTTGATTGTCCCCAAGATAGTTTCTTCATCATTTAATCAACCAGAATGAGTAATATAAGTATAGTCATTCAAATTTATGCTTCCTAAAAATATCGTAACAAAAAAGGATTTGAGATGAGTAAATCTGACTTCCAGGTTTTCAAGTTAAATGCATATATACCATGACTTTAATTTTTACCTTCTTTAAAATTTCAAAACTATTTCCACTTAGGTTCAGCTGGGCCACATGACCAGTATTCTACGAACCTCTGTAAGGTTTAAATATCATCGCTCCACCTTAACTGAATTGGGATAATGTTTTGAACGTTATCAGTGTACACATTTGTTACGATATAGGTTTAGCTGCCATCACAAGAGTCAAAGATGACATTACCTTAAACGGGGTGGAATGGATCCCTCTCTCGCTTAATCGTGAGATCCAGGGGCAGTTCCCGCTTCCGCCTCGTTTCTCTGTCCTTCTCGAGGTGTTGCCCTCAGCCGCTCTCAAAGCCGGCCTGCACCGCTTCGGTGTCTCAGGTTGCAGCATGGAAGACGAGGCAGAGGAAGGGAAATTCTACGCATCCTAAGCGCACCGCCTGGAAGCCGTACACATCGCTCCCCACACTCTGTTTTGCCAGGCCAAAATCAGCTGCAAAGGCATCTTGGAAACGCAGCCCAGCCAGGCGACGATGCGCCCAGTTAAACATTCTATTACTGATGCACAATGGAAAGAACAGCCTGAAGAAGGAGAGCTGGAAGTCTGTACTGGATTTTCTTTTCCTTAGTAGCTTTTCAACTTCTGGCAGCAAAATAAGATTCTACAGGAAGAAAACGAGCTCAGGAACCAAATGTTGTTGAGAGAGAGAGAGCGAGAGCGAGAGAGAGCGAGAGAGAGCGAGAGCGAGAGCGAGAGCGAGAGAGAGAGAGAGAGAAAGGGAGAGAGGTGGGGGGAGAGAGAGAGAGAGAGAGAATCGCAGCGTACCTCCCCCGGCAGTGTATCAAGAACCGAGCCTGTAGGACTCGCGTTGAGCTATTCTCTCTCACAGCGGAGGGGTCCCCTTTCAGTTAGAGGGGTGAGACTTGCTCTTCTTCTACTAGTAGAGAATGATATAAGAGAAGAAAAAGAAAAGGCTGATACTTTCGCAGTCTAGGACGTGGGGAGAAGGACATAAAGAGAGAAGGAAGAGGGTAAAGAGTCAAAGATACGAACCTCCAGTATACACCATGAAAGGAGGGGCAGCTTCCGAAAATGGGGTGACGCAGAGCGGGGGATTCATGCTACAACCTCCATGCCCTAACCGCCCCTTTGGGACTCTGGAACTCCTGTGTCTCAGCCTGGGATGGTTGGCGCAATGTGACTGCAGAGGGCAGCCTTGACGTTAGCCTCCCCTGGGGTTACTCTTAGCTCCCTTATGTTCTGGGTGCTGGGTTGAGAGTCAGCAGACATGCCACATGGCCAGCCAAGGCCGAGCTAGGTGGCCCCAAGCAACGTCTGGGATGCAGAAGCTGGACCCGCGGGAGGAAGTAGCTGAGACGCAGGAAGCCAACCTGAGGCTGAGTAAACCATGTCGGTCCAAGCTGAAAGAAAGCCCACCCGCGTGCGTTTGTGTGTGTGTTTTAATGCTATAGAAAGAAAATACAATTAGAATGTCCTCCCAGACTTTCCCCTAACAGTGGAAGAGAAGGGGGATGTTTAAAACAAACAAACGAAACCTTGTTCTGAGCAGAAGGATACCATAGTTTTGTACAATACGTTTCATAAGGTAAACCTGAACCGTTGCCAAACGTTTATGACGGAAAGACAAAAAGGATCCCACCCATCAGTTCCCAAGAACTTATAGTGAAACTATTTCCTTGCCTGACTGAAAACAAACAAAAAGCCAAAAGGAAACAAAAGAAAAAAAAAATCTTAAAACAAGGGCAATTAAAAACAATGTATTTTTCAAATGTAGCCTGGTCCTCGAATCATCATTATTAAGCACTTGTGTACCTTCAAAGGTTCTTTATTGTTCGGTATACACAATTCCAGTTGAAAGTACACAAAAACACTCTTTTTAGTCTTTTCCGCGGCGGGAACGAAGTCTCGTAGGGATGGATCCCACTCCGTCCCTTCCTTTGGTCCTCATTGCTTCTTTATTCTATTTCTCTACCAACATCTCCTCTCACGTCTCCGGAGAACTAAATCGATCTTTCCCCCTGGTGCTGTCACATCCACGAGAGAAGAACTTGCCTTCCTCCTTCCTCTTACTTCAGAATGTACTGAATAATCTACCTGGCCTCCGTCAGCCTGTTACCGTATTCAAACTACCACTCCGGGTTCCTAGTCCATCTCAGTACCTGTGGGCTAATCCCTTGTGGTACCATCGTCGTCCCTGTTTAAGACTTTCCTTGATGGTCCCAGTGAAGAAATTCGACAGCCCCTCTGAAGGCGTCGACCTCTTTACACTCAGCAGTCCAGGATTTGCCTGACGAAGGCTCTTTCCTGATGCCCTCTGGCTTTGCGCTCACCTACGCTCCTAGCTCCCTCCCCGTCTTTCCAGATGCTCTTCCTCCCGCTCCTTCTTCTCTCTTCCCTGGAGGGACAGACAAGGTCCCGTCTTTGATGTCTTTCTCGTATTTCTCTGTATCCTGTGGCTTCTATGACTCATGAGTACACGTGCGAGAGTCCTCTCTAGTACCTTCTGGTAGGTACTCAGAGGGGTATTGCGGAGTCATAGATAGGTATGAGTGAGTTCAATGACTACTTTTGCCGATTGCTCTCCAAAGCAACGTGACAGTTAGTGTTCTCGCCACCGTGTGTGAGGACGCCCTGCTCGCTGCTCCGTTCGCGGTCTTGCTTCTCCCCGTGGCCGCAGCCAGGATGGGGTGTCTAACTACGTCTCAGTGTTGTGATCTGTAGTAAACAGATGGCTGAGCATCCTTCCTAACTTACCCACCACTTAGGTTTTCTCTTTTTAAATCTCATATTTACATAGTTTGCTTAATTTTTAATCGGTTCGTTAGTTGTTTCTGTTGTTGTTGGATTGTTGAATTTCACCATATATTTTGAATACTAATCCTCTGTGGGTTCTATTCGTTGGCAAATATCTTCTTCGACTTTTTAAAGCCATCTGTTATCGTAGAGAAGTCTTAAATTTAATACCGTCAGTTTTCTCCATCTTTTCCTTTAAGGCTTTGCTCTGTTTATCATGTTTAAGAAATCATTTTCTACCACGAGATCAGAAATACATTTTCATATTATCTTCTATATGTTTTACTGTTCAGTTGTAGGTCTTTCATTCACCAGCTTTAATTGATTTTGGTGTCAAGTGGGAGGTATAAGCATAATCTAGATTTTTGAAATAAAATAGTAACCAATTGTTTCATGATCGGCACATCGTCTCTTCCCCTCTTGGTTTATAATGCTGTTCCGGGGTTCTGTGTGTGTGTGTGTGTGTGTGTCTAATTCTGGATTCTTCCTCTACTCCATTCTGCTATTGCTCTGTCCCTAACGTCGGCATCAGACCGTTGCTATGACGACTGCCCATACTGGAGTCTTTCCTTGCTCGAGTGAATCTTCGGTGGGACTTCAAGGGGGTCTTGCGTAACCTGGGATGAGGGTATATGACTGCGGCTCTCCCGTGTTTAATTTCACCCAGTGCTCCAGAGTATTACCAGCCGAAGGCCACTTTTTAAATAACTTACTATCTTGTGGGTTCCTGGATTATATGGGTAGTGTGCATTTCAGCCCTGAAGGTAGTATGATGCCACCACTGTGGTTAGAAAACCTTAAAGGACATTTTTTTTTTTCTGTGTAGAAATGAAAACAAGAAACATAAGCTCCCTACTGGTCTCCCTCCCTCACGGGCACGTAACTGAAACCTTCACTCTCGATGTTGCTGTTTGAGGATCCCGTGTTAACGTATGTGGTTCTCGTCATTCGTAGTTGCTGGAGCTGAGTGTTTCATGAACTCGATTCTGCAGTGAAAAGAGTTTTTATTATATACAAAATCGAGATCGTCTAGGTGTTCACTGAAGGAAGAATTTCAGACTATTTAGTCCGAAATGCCACCGATATGGATGTGAAATGACTTACAAATGAGTCTGTAACTTGAGCCACCGCCTTTGCCCTCTCAGGTCTCCAGCTGCCTGATGTGCTCACTCCGGCGCGATGACCCACGGTGCCTCCAAGTCAGTCAAACTTCTCATTCTCCTTCCTCAGTAAAGCTCCAGTAGTGGCGTCGCTGTCTTCTACACACAGGTCCCAAGATCCATCTCAGTGCGTTCAGGAAACGGTGGAGGCGGGGAGGGGGGTCGTTACCTTTCTTCTTTGCCTCCGAAGCCGATGACTGCCGGTTTATGATTCTCCGATGCCAGAAATACCCCGTTCCATTGCTTCCTCCCCAGCTCCGATAGAATCGCTCTCACGGAATCTCTCGGCTCCACTTCCAGAAACGTCTCTTCAGCACCTCACGCTCTCCAGCCACACAGATCTTCCTGAAGCAGAGTTTAGGTTCTGCCATTATCTTACCCCCAAAATATGAAACATCTCTATGGTTTGGGGAAGAAAATCCAGATTCTTTAACTCAGAATGTAAAGCCCTCTGTGATCTGATCCCCAACCTACCTCTCAATAGTCTGCTTCTCATGGGATCAGCCTCTGCGCACAAAATAAATTTTCTGTGTCCACAGACCCCCGAGGAGAACAGAGGATGAATTCTGGAATAAGAGAGTTCGATTCCAATTCTGGCTTCTCCACTGACACGATTTTTCTATCTAAACCTCACCAAGATGTATTTTGAACAGACAGAGCAAATCTAATTTGCAGATGGATTGAAAATGGGGCGTAAGAGTAAAAGACAAGTCAAAACTAAGGCCGATGTTTATGGCCTGAGCTATGGGAGGGACAGAGTCACCGCTGAGTGACATGAGGACAACTGTGGGGTTGGGGAGGGGCGGGGTCAGGAGTTCGGTTGTCTTTTTAACAATTCCATAAATAATTTCATACACAATGCATATTTAAGTGCACCCAATCATCTCGAAAACATCTATTGTAGCTTCCTTTAAACTCTGGGGTATAATCCAAGTTTATGTGCTGCATTTAGTTTTTAGCTCCTTAGTCTCCTTCATCTAGAACAATCCTTCTCTCTTTTGTCATTTTTTATGCTATTGACAAATTCAGGCCACGCAGTTCAGTTTTGAACAGGTGAAGCCTCCGTGTCTGTTGATACACATTCTTCAAGACACGGCTTAAAGGCAGTCTTCCTGGGACAATGCGGTGGCCTCCATCTCTTCCTCGGCACTGTGTTCTACCTGTGGTGTGGATAGAGCAGCCATGTTTTTCGTCCTACACATCAACCTGACTGATAAGAGGTTGCGTCTCTGAATCGCCTCTGGCCCCACGCCAACATGTGGGTGACTCTTTTACACACAATAGAAGCTCGAAAATATTTCCAAGCGAAAATGAAAACATATATAGAATCGTTTATTTTATATCACGAATGTCGATAACGCTCTTCAAACCAGTAAGAAAAGTCATTGTCACCCATTCCTGTCAGCCAAACAACAAGCACGGCCTGTCTATCGAACAGATTCCTACAAGTCCCTTCTAGAGGAATCTCTGCCTAGCATTTTCCGTGGTTATCGACAGATATAGGAAAGCAATCGTTTCTAGACTTGGTGCTAAAGACCCATTCATAGGGACCCATGATTCTCTTCACTAACATAACAGAGGCAACGTACTTACCAAGCGACGGACGATGAGAGCGTGAACTGGGAAAAGCCATCGCCGCAGACGCTGAGGCTCAGTCGAGCTGGCGGCACAGCTACGGGATGCGTCCGGGGAGAATCGAGCTTCCCGTCAGCAACTGTCCGCTCCGTCACCTGACCGTCCCTGTACCATGTCTTTGCTTCCGCAGAAAAATTCTTCGTTAGTGAAACATCTGGCTTCCCCCTTTGAGCTCCTCTATGTTGCCGGATGCTCAGAACAAAGATGGTACGAGCTCTAAACCAGTAGGAGACGAGGGGCCCCGGAGGGAGCATCTTATGGCCGTGGGGTTTCGGCGGGGAGGGAGGAACTTGCCGGACGCATCTGACTCTTCATTTCCAAAGTGCACCCCACTCTGCTCAGACTTGAGGGTTCATTGTCCTCTGTCTGTTCACTCGATTGATTGATTATTTAAAGTTTTCTGGAAAACGGCAGGCTGACCTGTATTCTGCTAGAAATGTCAGCTGGCTTTGGGGTGCCCTGGGGAGATTCTAGGAAGTGCACTTCTCTGGCCCCCCGCAGACCTATCAGACCTGCTGACTGGATGCCGGGGAGGGAGGGGGGCCGGTGGAGGGCTGGTTGTGGGGAGCCAGGCGCCTGATTGAAGCAGCTGCAGAAGGTGGTGAGCCCTCTGTGGAAGTCTAAGCTCAGGCTCCGTGCCCAGGGGCCTGTGTTTAAGTCCCAGCTCTGACACCTAGTAGCTGTGTGGCCTACAATGCGGCACCAAGCCTCTCAGAACCAGCCTTTCCGCCTGTCCCAGGATTAAAATACCTACCAGACCGTCCTAGACATTAGAAATAATGAGCACGAAGGAGCCGGTCTCGCGCGAGGCGGCCCTGGCTTCATGTCGGCAGGTGGGTGTGTATTAAGCATTTGTGGCTTTTTTATTGATCATCTGCAGCTCTGTTTACGGCCAGCCTGACAGAACCGCTCTTTCCTACTTCCTGAGCCCCTCCGCCCCACCCTCCGCCTCCCCAGACAGCCCCCGCTGTCCGGCCCTGCTGCTTCTGCTCAGGAACAGCAAAGCCCTGCCCATCGCTGGCTCCTTCTTGTGGTTTAGGCCTCGACTATCACGCCTCCTTTCTGAGAGACTCCCCAAGTGTCCGCAGACTGACGTGGCTACCCAAGCGCCCTGCATGCATTGCAGACACCCCGCCTTCCCTCAAGGCGCTTCTGCTGACCTCGTGTTGGTTTCTGTCTTCCTTGCGGGTCTCCCCGGCTGTCTTCGTCTCTGCTCTGGCCGACAGTTAGGACAGCAGTAAAGTGGCCTGAGCCTGCGCCGACTAAATGCGTAACAGCGGAAATCGAATATTACTCAGCCGTGATATATTTACAGAGTCAGCCCTCGGACTCATTCCTCAGGGTCTGATTAGAAGCCAAAAGCCCATATCACAAGTTCCAAACATCGGGACTCGCTCCATAAACGTTGAGAGCAACGCAGGCCGCGGCCCGCCACCCAGCCAACCCTCTGCCAAGAGCAGCGAGCCAGGAGCAGGAGCGGGGAACCATAGGGGAGGGAGAGAGATGGTGAGGCTTTCCCAACTGTCTTCTTCCTTTTCCGGTTTCTCAGTCAAATTTTTCTTCCCCCATCGCCATCGCTTATTTTCGTAAAGTTGAAAACTACCAAAGGGTCCAACGATGACTTAACAGTGCCCACTGCCGCGTCGGCAGCGAGGAAGGGTGAGAAGAGATGCTGTAGCCCACACTCCCGTGGACACCCAGCGTATGCCTCTGGTGGCCTGGCGCAGGGAACCGCAGCTCCGAGGAGCGGGGCCAAAGGCGACAGAGCCAGGTCGTGTGGGGACACTCAGACTCCGCCAGGCTCTGTGAGAACGGGGAGACCCAGATGCCCCGCGGCCTCGTGAACCCGGACAGGGTCCCCCAGGAGCCAACCTGCGCTCTGCCTACGGGATCCCAGGCCGAAAGAAGAGAAATGGCCTTCAAGAAGAAGCGAGCTCTCTCGCTCACATGCTTAGCCGTATGTGAACACTTCTGGAAACCCAGAGAAGCCCTAAAGCCGTTGACCTTAGACTCCGCTTTCGATGGCCACAGGCCACGGGAGCATTTGACAAGTTGGGGACGCAGGGAGCGCTGGCCTTGATAGTGAGCTGGGTTTTAGCTGAGAGGAGGTCTCTTTAGCAATGCCAAACTTCGGACTCGGAGTTCTGCATGGTATTAAGTAATGTTATACTTTTACTATTTTAGGTTTTCTTTTTTTGATTGACTTTTCGTCGATTTAATTCTTTCCCCCCCTGCCGAATTTTGTTAGCATAAGTCAACTTTCCCTGAATTAATTATTTTTCTTCATTGATTGGCTGTTCTGGGAAGACTTCCTGTCTTTCCAACATGCTGTTTACCTATTATATTTTCTTTTACAATTTTTTCTTTGACGTTTTCCCCCTGGTTTACTAGATTCTTTCATCTTTATTGACTTTGCCAGTGTCTGGTTTCAAAGCATGTCCGGAGCTTCGAAAGTAATAAACTCGGCCATCGCATCGAGTTTGGCGTATAATTATATACTCGTAGCGAGCGAGGGCATGATAAACGTAGATCCGGGACCTTTCGGGGGAGAAGAAAATCCACATGCATTCAGTGTTCCTCGCAGACGAGCCTTCTCTGTGCTCCTGTTCCAAACGCCAGACAGAGAGATGTCAGGACCTTCGATTCCGCGACGGAGGAATGTCCCTTTTGAGTGGTTGTTTGGCGAACACTGTTTGGGGCAGAGATGCCAGATGGAAGATGTGGGGCACCGCAGCCCTCCGGCCCTAAGGTGCGCCACTCACGCCAGCGTGTGGCTCATCCCGATGCGCAAAGGCAGACGGAGAAGTCGCTCGCCGCTCAAAAAGCCACAGCAGAAAGAAAAGAGTCACCGCCGAAAACTCCATGTCCTCACCATGAAGTGTCGCTGTGTGAGATTCTGGGTTACCCTGGTCTGGAAACAAGTGAATCCTTCTTGACTTACTTCAGATGGAGGATAAACGAGGCCAGGGGCCATCTTCTGGAACTGACCGAGGCTTTTTGAAGATGGAGGCCTCCGGTTCCAGGCAGACTCACTCTGTGATCCCCTCGGAGGCCTGGACACGCCGTCCTCACTGCGGCATTTACAGCTCTCCCTCCCCGCGAAGGGGCTGCCATCGGCGCCGAGCGACTCAGCCTGCAGAAAGCTGCCCCGTCGTCAGCGGGCCCCGGAGAGCCGTTTCCTGCCAGCCCGCGGCGACCTCCTGAGCCGGGACAGGCAGCCCACAGGCCAAAGCACCCCACTCGCTCCTAAAGACATCCTAGGCTCGTTCTCAAGAGGAAGCCTCACGCTAACGCTGCGCCCCGTGTAACCCCGCGCTCACCCGCACCCCCACCCCCAATCCTCTGGGGATAAAGGGACACGCCCTGTGCTCCGTTCTGGGATGGGACATCCAGGAGAGAGTCCATTTCTCTTAAGACAGCACTGCACCGTGTCAGAGCTCCACGGCTCACCACATCCAGTCGCATGTCCAGAGCGAAATACCCTCGACTCGCACTTGCCAGACTTTGCAAAAAACGATACATTAGGACTTCGAGGATAACTCGCGAGAGGTTTCTTAAAAGACACCTAATCACGGCGAAACGGAACTTCGGTTCCAGAAATTAAGCTAGGTGCTTGTCATCACGGATCAGCTAGGCTTCCAAGAGGATTCCTTACAGGAAAAAAAAATAAAGAAGGTTTCTAAAACGCAGTATGAAGCATTACTTTAGGGACCCCGTTTTTAGATTTCGATATTTTAGTGCTGTCGGAATCTTTTAATCGGCAATGGCCCGTGTTGAAATAAAGGAAATTATTCATTTCATTCGATTCGACTCAGCAAATGGCTCTTGAGCATCTTTTTTGTTTGAGGTTCATAAACAGTTTACATCTGCTGTCGACTCTCCCGTAGATGAAGTGGGTGGACACTGCCTGGCTTTACACAGAAAGTGACAGAGGCTCGGAGGGGCTAACAGCCGGTCCAGAGTTACACAGCCGCAATGCGGACCAGCTGCTGTTTGCCTCTCGGTCCCCAGAGCTCGGGCTGTGTGTGCCCTGTACCTTGATGTCTCTTGGACGTCACCCGTCGCCTCTCACAAGGGAACGAAACTGTTTTTAAGTGAGTAACGAGTGATTGGTGTAAGCTGAATGATGGCCGTGCTCATTAAGGACCACGGAAGCACATTGGAGGGTGAACTTACACACACTCTGCTTATCACATCTGCAACACTTCGTTCTAGCCCTCGGGAGGATGGGGCTTTGCTGTCATCGTTATTGATATTTGGTTTTTATGTCACTTTGTGTTTTGGAAAGGGAATGAAACAGCTCACCCGGTGGGTTGGCAGAGTCCACCCAAAGGCATTCGTAGGCAGCCTAAGCTCCGTGCAATCCTCGCCTCTGTGGGGCCATTCGAAACGTTAATGGCCACGTAAATGGGCGTAATTCACCGGTGGGAAAGAAGCCCCATAATGAAGCATTCAGGGAACCTGCACTATAAATGCATAAAATGGTCCAGCTGCTCAAGACTCAGAGATGCTTAGGCTCTGTTTAAAAAAATCAAATAGTGCCGCAAAGTTTGTTTTCAAGGAATGTCGAGCCTCTTACCATCACGCTATTAATAACATTTTCTTTTTTTTTTTTTTTTAATACCTTATAGGTACAGCTCCCAGCGCAGTCAATTGTCGGCAATAAAGCGTGATGGGGCATGGAACAATTATGTAACAGCTGCATAGACCTAACAGATATAATTTAGTATCTTCTACCACCCTAGGATATAATAAAAGGAAGATTTAAATATATATCAATAAAGCTGAGAGAGCAATACCAGAACAGGTAAGTTTCAAGGTCTTCTCCGCATAATGCTGCTGACGGGCATTGAAAAGGCAGAGGAGGGGCAGAGAAACACACCCCGAGGCTGACGCCGGGGCACGGCGGACCCGAATTCTGAGCGGCGTGCAGAGGTGCGCAGGGCGGAGCGCCATCCGCTCACACGCCACCTCCCCGCCTTTGCTCACGCACTCGAGTGGTCGCCAGGTGCTGGGGGAGAGGGGGTGGAATGCACGGGCAGGACACAGAGGATGTTCAGGGCAGTGGGACTCTTCTGACCCCACAATGGTGGGTGCGCGTCACTGCACATTCGTCCAAACCCATAGACTGTACAGCACCAAGCGTGAACCCTAATGCAAACTGAGGACTTTGGGTGATGACAACGTGTCAGTGTTGGTTCAGCTGCTGTGACAAATGTGCCGGTCCGGTGGGGCATGTTGACAGCAGGAAGGCTGTGCGGGGGCTGGGGGGAAGGCAGGGGGCCTTTGGGAAATCTTCGTACCTTCTCCTCAATTTTTCTGTGAACTTAAAACGGATTAAAAAAAAATCCGTTAAAAAACGCAAATTTTTGTAGAGCTGAAAAATACGATTAAATAGAAGATGGTATGGATGTGGCTTAATCAGCGTTAAAAATGACAGAAGTTTCGGTGAACTTAAAAACAGATAAATAAAAAAGTTATTCAGTCTGAAGAAATGAGAGAAAAATGATTGAAGACGAATCGACAGCCACAGAGAGCTACTGGACAATAACGTAGATACAGATGATGCATCCCTACGATGGAGCCCCGGGAGGAGAGAAGAGAGGATGGGGCTGGAAAAAGTAATGGGAGAAATAATGACTGAAAACTTCCCAGATTTGGTTTCAAAATTAACAAAAGAGTCCATACTGATTGGATAAAACTCATTTAGTAATGTAAGTATCAAGATTTTAGTACTTGTCATAAGCCCCCAAAATATTTGGGTTCCATAGGCATAATACCTAGTTATGCCTTAAATTTTAAGTGATTTCTTCCTATTATTATGAAGTCAGGATTATTTTCTTAGGTCTTAAATTACTCATTGCACTCCCGATCTAAAAAATGGGTCTATTTCTATAAGTGAGCAAAAAGCATAAAATACAAACACACAGTTCCACCTGAAGCATTACTTTGCCACACATGAGTATCTCTATTCAGACAGGTATTTTTCTGGACCAGCCAGCCCATCAGCACTGTCCAAGGTCTGCCGTCCTTGGTCCATTCTATGGGAAGTAGCATTTCCATGTCTCCTTATGGAGTGCTATTGACTTCTTTATCTGGACAGTGGCATATTACATTTTACTATAGTTTTTCCTGCCTCGGGAATAGCTATTTATTTCTGAATAAAACAGTGCAGTACATTTTCTCCATAATCATTTAAGACTCAACTGAGACATAAAAACAATATAATAAAAAAATTAAAAATTCTACTCTCAGGATTTAACTAACCGAATTGGATAAAATGACTATTCTCTTTAAATTTTCAACATCATCTCTTTCTAATATGTGACTTTGTATTTTTCAAGGCTATGCCTATTGTTGTATAATACAAAGGAAAACATTTAACGTACATTGAAATGAAATTCTCTAAAGTACAAAAAGCAGATGAGAAACACTTGTAAACAAACATTTAAAAATGAGTACTCTGAAGTTAAAATATAAATATTAACTAACATTATTCATTTAAATTCAATAGACAGTTCATAAGAACCTACGATGTGCCAGCGTTATGCTGTTTTAGTTATTACGAGATGTTTTACAATCAGTACATTCTCCGATATAGTATGATTTTATGCACATGTCTTTGTCAATAAAAGCCGACTAATGAAAACACTGGCATAGTCAAAAGAACATCCTAAGAAGGAAAGAGGCAATAACCTAGTGATATTTTCACAAACTAAAGACGGGAAAGCTCACTGCTTCAAAGACTGGCCGTAAGTTACAAATTTGATTCATGGAGCTGTTCACTTTCCAGCCAGGACTAGGCAATAAGATTGTCATTGATAAATGAGCTGTCAGCTTTATTTGCATCCTTCTTTTTAAATTTTTAATTTCGTTTCCATATTCCGGGATCCCACCCACTTGCGATTCATGCAACTAAACAACGACAACAAAAAGAATCCTAAGAAGAAAAGGTGGTCTCGAAGTTGCAGGTGTGTTATATAAGCGTAAATCGCTATCTGCAGCGGAGCAGCTAAGTGCCAGACCCCGAGCTGGCTGGCTCTGGTGGAAATCTGTTCAGTTAAGCAAAGTCGAGAGCGTATGAGTGATGTGCGCGACCTGTCGAAAAGGTGGGGAGCATCCCTGGGCTTTGTCACTTACGCCCATAACAGACGGTGTCAGGTGCCTGCCCCCCAGACTAATGTTGTTTATCTTATTCGTTAATAAGATACAAGGAATGTCGCCAAACATCAGCCCATCCCTTGAGCGTTTGAGTCTAAAGTGCAATTTTTCCATCGATGTTTAGATACGCCATTTTTAGTCATCTAAAAATCTCTCTATGAGTGATAGTGAGTAAGACAGAGGGACCCCCATGGGCGACGCCCCCGCAAAATGAGAGAAAGTACGCCCTATTCGGTTGTGGGAAAAAAATACATTGTTTCTGAGCGTTGTGTCCAGGGATGGGACTGAAAAATGTACAGTTGTGGAGCCCGCGGGTTGAAGTTCCGTGGGAAACTGGCTGACAAGATACAGAAACGACTGAGCTGCCCAGTGCCCCGGCTGTGTTGGCGTTTTCAAATATTGGGTCAGAAATTAGGAAACGTTCCATAATCTCACCGAGGCAGGAGGCTGAGAGGAAGAGCAGAAGGGCGGGCACATTGGAGAAGTGTTTACGAGTCAGAAACTGCAGGCTTAGTAAGTCAGGGTGACCAAAAAAGAGCGCGAGATCAGAGGTCAGGACGCGATTCGTGACGAGGACACATGGCCGGAAGATGTGTATTCGTGGACCCCTGGAAGATCAGGTGGGTGGAGGAAGGAAGAGAGGTGAGTGTGGGCTTGACTGGCATGAAGGACGTGTGGGACAGCGAAGCAGAGAATCCACCAGCTGGGTCGGAAAGTCAGGCTTTGTCCTTTTGAAAGACGCAAACCGAAGCCACGGGAGTGGATGGCGTCACCCCCAGGAAGAGGCGAGGCTGGCCCAGGACGGAAACCTGAGGCATTGGGTTATCTCTGTGAAGAACAGGAAAAAGGTAAGCAATCCATAAAAGAAACTGAAAAAGGAAATGACCAAAACAATGAGGAGACCCCAAAGAGGAGAGACTTTCAAGAAAGGAGGATCCATAGGGCCAATTCCTACACACTCGCCCCGTGAGCTATGCACACTTTCCAGTACCTCCTCCAGGATATGAATTAAAAAGTTGAACAGCAAACGGCTGAGAACACCCCTGCCTCCAATCTTCCAATCTACTCATCGATATCTTTTCAAGCCGTTAATCAACATCATGTAGGGGATACTTACGGAAACTTCTAGAAGCACCCTCACCAATCTCCACTCCTTTGTGTGTCTCCAAGGCTATCAGAGGAATCGGTCAACTTCCCTGAACAGTTCTAGCGGTGAGATGTTTCTGTCATTTCTCCGACTGGCCTGTATTTCTGGTCACACCACCCGTCACAGGCGAATGGGACGAATTGGACATGACTCGTTCCCGTGGACCGCGTCCTACGTCCCAGTGACCCTGCTTTCTTTTCCTGTCACCTGGAAGCTCGGGGTCGTTTCGCTGTGAGTGTCACTAACCCCCTACACTGGCCCACAGTTCCGTAAACCCCACCACATTGCGGGGCGACAGCTCACAGTCCAGCCCCGCGGCGGGTTATGCCGTTCCCGCCTTCGTGGGACGAGCCTCAAAGCCTGGTGTGGGGGACATATGGATGGAGAACCCGGAAGGGGCCGAAATCCTGGTCCCGCCTCGAAGCTACGCTGTGACCCAGGGTGGCCACGCATTTTTACAGCATGAACTTCCTTATTTATTAAGTGAAGGTAAAAATACCCATCTCACAGAGTGACGAGGACGATGTGGTGCCATGTGTGCCCACGCTTCACCCAGCGCTGGCTCCGAGCAGCCTGAGAGGATGCCAGGGTCTCCCGGCCCCTCCAGACCACGCAGTCCTGGAGGGAAGAGACGGTTTCCACCTGGCTCCAGCAATCCCACGGTTTTATGGTGAAGATCAAACCCACGTATTTATTCAAAAGAGAATGATTAGCGATGGGGTTGGAAAGAGAAAGGGAATCTATTGTAATATTAGGAAATACAGGCGGGGTGATGGCCAAAGCAGGGGCACGGCCGAATCAGGGCGACGAACTCCGGTGCTTACGAAGGGACGAGGTTTGACATTCGCACAAACGGAAGCGAAATTCCGGCAGAGCGCGGTGCCTGATAAGTAAGAAGGATGTTGTGGGGGAGGGGGAGCGGGTATAGGCAGAGACAAGTGATGGGACTTTAACTATGTCCGTGAGGGAAAAGAGTTAGTTGTAAAGGAGCAGAGGAGAGAATGGCTGGGAGCTTCTAGAACTATCAGGCAGCTCAGCTCCCCCAGACTCTGAGTTACGGAGGGAATGCTAACATGTTGATTCAAACCCAAACTTTGGAGCCCAAAGGCTCATAATGTAAGGGCCCTACCACCCAGAAGCTTATAGACAAGGCTGCATCAGTGAGATGCACCCGCAAGCACGTGACCAGGTCACAGGTGGGGAGTAGTGACTGAGGCCCCTGGCCTCAGGCCTCGGCTGTGAGCCTCAGCTCCAGTGTGGACCGTCCGTCACCTAATGAGTCACCTAAGTTCTCTGTGCCTCAAGCTCCCTGTCACGGAGCAGGATGTGGAGATAACTCAGCGAGATGTTTTTAACACTGCCAGGCGTATAGAAAAATAGTCATTAACTGGCCGCTGTCTCCATTATCGGTGGCTTGGGGTAGTCTCTCATCTATAAGGCTGGAAGATCGAACAAAAACTAGCTACAGCCCCCATTGATCCTAAAAATCTATGAATGAGACAAGTGAGGAGAACTCGAGCAGGAAGCATTCCCACGGGAGGTATCCCAACCAGGACTTCTCGGCAGGCACGGCATCGCTCTAGGGCTTGGAGACCTGACATTGGCTTGTGAACGCGTCCCCTCTGGTGGCAGCGAGTGACCCGGAGAGAGAGCTGGGAGCTGAGGCTGGAAAGGCAGCTAGTGGTTAACTAAGAAACACGGCCCCCGATAAGTAAGGGACTTAGAACTTATCCCAAGGGGAAGAGGAATGGCCGAGGGCTTTAGGCGGGGGGCGGGAAGGCTGACTTGGCCTTTTGGGGCTTTTCCGGCTGTCGCATGCGGAGAGACGGCTCAGAGGCACAGATGCCAAGGAAGATGAATTAGGAGGCAACTGTAATTCTTCAGACCCAGAAGGAAAAAGCTGCAAACCAAGGCCGGGGGGGCAGGCGTGGGAGGAAAGGGGGTACGAGAGGCCAGGCGGGCATTGTCGTGGGAGCACCTGCTCCAGGACCAACGGGAAGGCCCCAGGCTGCCTCGTGCAGCGGGGCAGAGCACCCCAGCCCCGCTCCGGCCCCCACCCTGAGCCATCTCCGTCTGTGGACGCATCGGCCCGCGCCCGGATTTTGCGAGTGGATGACACGCAACGGCAGCGCAGTGCCTTTACTGCGGTTCTTTTCCGGTCTTAAAATAAACTGCGTTCGGCCCGTCACAGCTGCTGTCACACAAAGAAACGGCGGCGCGGACTCAGGAAACAGCCGAGAAGACAGAGAGCAAACACGGGCCAGACCTGAGGTTTCTTCCGCGTGAGAAGGACTTTTTAAACCATTTCTGACCCTAAGCGGCGTCCTGTCTCGTTCGAAAGCCTCCCCCACGGGCCGCCACCTCAGATGCAAGGGGGACAAGGGCCGTCACGGGACGGTCGCACGGTCACAGCCGCGCCCCGTCCGCCCGCAGAAGCAGGTAGGCGTGCCACGCTCGGGTCTGCTAACGACGGCACCAGCAGAAGCGGCATAATTCGTGGAAAAGTGGAGGATCGGGAGGGTGGGGGTCGCGGGCTTTGTGGAGAAGGTCACCGGATGCTGCTCTCAGAGGTCGGCAGGGATGGAGGGAGAGTCCCCTCTCGGCCTTCTCTGGTCGTGGAGGAATCCGGCGCTGCAAGCGTCAGGACGTTCTTGGGCCAGCTGTCCAGGGAGCGTGGGAAGCTCGGTGTCGACTGGTGCTCGGGTCGCAAGCTCGAGAGAAACGCAGACAGGCGGACCCCGGGCGCCGTCCGGCGGCAGGTGCCCTCGGTGCCCACGTGCATCCGTCCGGCGGCCACGCCCTCGCGAAATAGTGGAAGGAGGGGGTACGATTTGGATGTTTTTCTCTTTATTCCTAAGATAAAAGAGGGAGACAGAAGGGAAGGGTGTCGGGTGGGGGTGGGCTGAGAAAACCCAGCGAGGATCGTGAGCCGGGTCCCCAGCTGGAGGCTGCGGGGGACGGGTGAGCCGATCGTCACAGGCCTCTCGAGACAGGCGTCACCGCCCCGTGGTCCTCGGCGCCTCCTGCCTCCACGCGGTCAGCCGTCGACGCCGGCGACGGAAGGAGACACGACGAAGACACGGCCCCCCGAACGCGGCCAGTCCCGCTCTCCCCGTCTGGGGACGGTCCCCCTCCGTGAGGCCTCGCACGGCCAGGCTCGCTCACGCTGCCCTCCTCCCTCTGACCGGCTGCGTCGCTCGGTGTCTGGTATTCGTTATGAATCGCTTTCGGCATCTCGTTTGCTGTTGTGTTGTTATTTACCTCGTCCCAAAATCTCTGAGTTGAAAGACACGCCTAGTCGGTTCAGCCCGACTCCGCCTTTCACACTCGAATGTGCCGCCAGGCGGCTGGTCGGCTGGCCCAGGGGTGCAAGAACCCCCCTCCGAACAGACGCCTCGCTGCCTGCAGAGCCGGGCCACCCCCTCCCGGGGCAGACGGGACCTGGGCTGGTAGAAGCATCAGAACCACCTATCTGTCCCTCGTGGGAGTATCCATTTCCATATCTCTGGAAAGCAACTTGACAAAACATAAAAATCTTTTACAGTGTTCACGCCCTTTGACCAGAAGTTCTACTCTTAGGAGTTTATCCTAAAATATTAGCATGGATGGCCCTGTCACAGGCCCCTGGCCACTTCCCGCTCCACACCTGGCTGGTGGCTTGGACCGGGCACAGAGGCAGGGGCGCGGGCACACACTCTGCAGTCAGTCAGCAAACGCTGCCACCAGGGTCCGCTTTGTCCCCTGGAGCTCCAGAAAGCAGGGTCTTGCGCCCTTGGGTGCACCCGAATGTTTAGCTCAAGTATATTCATGTCAGGACACCATGGATGAAGTAAGAACAATGAGAACCAACTTAGACGTCCATATTTAGGCAATAATTGAGTTATAGTACATCCATATTATGGAATATTATGCCATCTTCAAAAGAATATTCAATAAAAACCTAGAAAGCATAGAAAAGTGTATTTTTTAGTTAAAATAAAAGCAGGTTACAAAACAATAGAACGTGATAAAACCCCACTTTTTTGCCGAGGGAGGGGGAGAGAAAGTCAGCAGGGGCTTAACAGATGCTGGGGGGGTGGGCGGTTTGTTTGTTGGTTGGGATGTTCTAATTCTTCTGCAACAAACACATGTCTCTGGTAACAACACAACATTAAGAATTAATTTTTAAAGATGCACACGTGTCTACATTTCCCGTCAGCACCTATACTTAACGGCATAGTTTTGTCGTTTGATCCATTTTTTTCTTTTGTAATGAGGGTTGCTGAGGAAGGACCGTGATGAGGGCCGTGCCAGGAGGGCCCAGGACAAGACAGAAGCGGGGGCCCCCGCAGGAGCCGTCTCCCGCCCCATGACCTTCTCCATCGAAATTAAACTCATCTAAACAGCACCGACACGGAAGCCGGGGGAAAATCCGCAAAACACGAGACGGTCTCATCGAAGTAACCCAGTTTCCTGATTATTCGATCTAAAGAACTGTCTCGATTTCATTTATGAGCACAGCACAGTGAACTTGAGCATCCGCCCTCCTTCCCCCTCCGAGCCTTTTCTTCCTCTCGGGCACCCAGGTCACAGGAGGCAGAAGGCCACCTCTCTCAGGCATCTGCAGGACGGACGGGTCCTCAGGAGCCGATGTTGACTTCACCACGAAGAGGTCCCTGACTGAGCAGGAACTGCCCCGGATGCTGCCCTGCCCAGAACGTTCTCTGGGACACGGAGGTGCAAGCGGGCTTGTCACCGAACCCCAGACGTCTCAGGGCATTTATGTCCGATGCTCTCTTGAAGGCGACGCATGTAAAACACGCCCGCCAGCTGCTCCGAGGCCGAGGCCGCGTCTGGCTCAGAGTGGCTTCTCACCTCGTCCAAACAAAGAGCGACCGGTGGCCACCCGCACGTCCTTCCTCTGGGCAGCTGCCTCCCGAGGTTTGAGGAGAAAGGGGGTGCGCGGGAAGAAGGGAGGTTGGCGTGGAGGACAGAGGGGCTGGTTAAGTCTTCCCGCTCCTCCTGGAGCTCTGCTCTCCCAGCGAGACTCAGAGCGAGCATGGGGTGCACGACAATCACGGGGGCCTCCGAGGGCCTGTCGTCCGCAGCACAGCGGCCAGTGCTCATTTAATGGGCCGGATGAGGCGCATGGAGTTTATTTAAACTTCCCCACGCAATGCCGACCTGTGGCCAGAGACCAGAGGAAGCCTCACGGCCTCTAAGCCGCATGTCGCCGAGGGGGAGGTGGGTGCCTGGGTACTCATGCCCCCCTCCCCTGGGAAATCAGAGCTTGGGGCCCCCTGCGACAGGTCCCCCCATGTGCCCCACTCTGCAGAAGAATTTCCAGCCCCTCCTCCCGCCACCACCAACCTCCTTGTTTCAAAAGAGGCTGGTCGAAGCATCTGTAAACGCTTCAAAGGGGGCCAACTCCACAGCCGGCTCACGAGGCCGGGACAGAACTCAAAGGTCCTGGGAAGAGGCGAAGTCACCGACTCGAAGGGGCATTTCTCATGAGGTGAACTCTTCAAAAGAGGAAAATGTCCGACCTCCCCCGTCCAGGGCACCATGAGCTGCCAGGAACCCCGAGGGAGAGAAGAAAACGCCCTTTGTGACAGAGGAACTGTTTGATAAATGACCAGATATAATGGGTCCAATTCTTCCACCCTTAGATCAGCCAAAGAAAAATCCTAATGCTATTCAGGGCACGACGGCCAAAAGATGTGATGTGAAAATGTGGGGGAAAGAGATACAAATTGGGAAAAGAATGTCCGCATGAAACATACTTCTTCCAAAAGCTTTTCAAGACGGATGTTCCCTCCTGGAGGTGGGGTGAGAGCTTAACGCGATAGCAGGTGCCTGGCTCGACTCAAAAGCTTTCCGTCCGCACTGTCCATAAATTTTAATTCTTCAAACGAGGACCATTTAAAGCTATCCACCCTCCCCCCACCCCCAAAAAGGAAAATGCCCTTATTTCCAGTGTAAATATTTTATATAAAAAAAAAAAAAAACGGAGATGATGTCTCTTCACTGAGGCTGCCTTGACTTCACTTTCTGTGTCTGATTCTGGAAAAACAGCGAGTGTCATTGCGATTGCATCCAGCGATTCGGGATGGCTGTCTCGACACAGGAGGCGAGCTCAGGTGCACATGCCGAGTCCCGTCCCACCCGTGGCCAGGAAGCCCTCTGCAGAGTGACCACCCGAAAATACAGGACGTTTGTGACTCGCTCCAGGCCGCGTTCACCAAGCGATAGCTCACGAGGCGTGGAGGCTGGGGACGATCTGACGTTTCCCACAGGGTAGACGGAGAGTGGATTTTAGCTTCACCTTCTGCTATGGGCTCAGATCTTCCCTAAATATAAATAGTGGTGGCCATGTTTTCTATATCAGAAAGCCACCCATGAATATTGATTCTTGATACTGGCCGCTAGCAGCTACGATACAGAAACAAGCATTTTGGCAATCCTCCGTGGAACAAGAAAATCTGGCACCCAAAGCTCTCCTTAGCAGTTAGACGCCCTTATTTTGGGGCTTCTGGATCTTTTTCTTTATGCTTCGTGATATCACATGTGCATTCATGGCCCGTAACCCGGGGCATGGACTTCAGATTAAGGCAGAACAGAGTTTGGTCCCATCTCTGTCATTTACCGAGATTTGTATAATCTCAGGCAAATTATTTATCTTCGTTATATCTCAGTTTTCTCATCTGAAAAATGAGAATAATAACGCTTTAGAAGATCAAAGAGTGTTTTTTATTTACTCTTGCACTTCCTGTGCCCAAAAAAAAAAAAAAAAGGCTAGAACTATGTGTAGAATGAATGGATAAATTCCGGTAAGGATTAACTTGAAGAAAGGCAAAAACCTCTCATAGCGCACGTCTCATTCATGGTAAATACTCAGTGAATGCTGGTTATCACAGTTATTACCCAAGTTACACAATAAAAGACTGAAAGCGCGTCTTTGTCACTTACCTGACAGGCACTTTGGTGTCCTGGAAAGAGCTGCTTTTACCGACAGAGCAGGTTCAGCAGCCTCGCTCTGGCCGCCAGCCGTCTGCGCAGGAGAAACACCTGCTCATGGAGCGATCGCACAGAGCCGCGGATGGCAGGTCATCCGGAGGTTAGCAGAGGCCCCCCTCTAAACACCACTGCTGTGTTCAACCACTGTCACCACCTTCACCGGGGCCTGGAGCCTGGCAGAGGTGGTGGGATCCTGGGTTTAACTCTCTAGACCCAAGCGGCAGAGGATGGAGCTGGGAAGAGACGTGGACGATTTAATTCCCTATCATCGGCCGTCCTTGGGTTTCACATCTCGTCCCGTGCTCGGTAGGTGTGACTCGTCCCGTGTTCGGTAGGGTGACTCTGCCCCTGAAGTGGGCCCCGTTGTTCGCGTGCCGTCAGGTCCGGAGTCTGCTCCCTCAGCAGTGCCATTAAGAACAACGGGGCACTGAAAACAATATTAAAAGTGAAATATATAATTTCGGGAAATGTGTACTTGTGTTCAAAAATTACTTCTTCTTCATAACGTGTTTTCCATCTTCTAATCCTCAGATGCCAACAACGGGCTTTTGAAGAGGCAGCTATATTAGGACCTTTGTGTCCATCCATCGTGTTGTATTGTGTCTTGTTTTTTGTTTTGTTTTGTTTTGCTTTGTTTTACGCCTACAGCACCTGGTCTTCCTAGGTGGTCTCCCATCCAAGTACTAACCAGGCCCGACCCTGCTTAGCTTCCGAGATCAGATGGCATCGGGCACGTTCAGGGTGGTGCGGCCGCAGACATATTGTGTTTATTATAATATTAGTAGGAACCTCTCCCTGGGTGACTACCTATGTAGGTCTCCCAGGTGGATGTCCCTCCTGAGAAGTGATAAAATCCTCAGTCAGTGACCTAGCTGGCCGCAAGGAACCTTGCCAAACATCCTAGTTTGATTTGATCAGCCTGAGGCATCGGACCAGAGTTGGGCCAATTTTAACCAGAATTTTCTGCTGCCAAAATCCAGAACTAAATGAGTCTGTTTATCTCCTCTCTTCTCTCCCTGTCCTCCCCCGTTTAGCTGTAAGAAAGAGAAGTCATACGTGAGACATCACACCCCTACTTCTTTTTAGATTGGTCTTGTCTACTCAGAACAAGTCGTCGGAATGGGTAGGGAAATTTTGCGATCTATTTGTCTTCCCCAGTCCTATTCGAATATACTCTTATATTTGAAAGATTAGGCACTTTGTCCTTCTGACGTTTCTACATTTCTAAAAGCTCGTTTTCGTTAATGTCATGCATACACCTGGCACATGTGCATAAAGAGTCAAAGAGTCCTCAAATTTGTCAGGAAAAAGGGCAGTTTTCCCCCCGTCTTTAGTTCCCTTACCTCCAAGGAAATCATTTAGTAAGTCTTTTGATATTTACCTCTGGATCTTTAAGCTATGTGTTTATATAGATATGTCTTCATTATATATACATACATTTTAGTCTGTCAATATTACTGATCTTCTACAGTAAACTATGAACATTTGTCTCTCTTCTCTACTCCCATTGTTCCTGCAATATGCACAACGCCAAGAAACCTCCAGTCACGTTTCCTCTGAAAGGCTCCTCTTGGATCGATCTCCTGGGGAGTCTGCTGTTTGCATGGGGGGCGGGGCACGACTGTTCATGGACACAGTGACCGTGCCCAACCCCCTTCACACAGGGGACGGGAGGAGATGGCGAGAAACGCCAGCACAGCAGTTCCACGCCTGAGCCTCCAGGCGTCTCGCGTGACTCCACGCGCTCTCCTGGAACCCTGTCCGGGCACCGCGTGGACAAGGCCAGACTCACCCGCTAGAAAGTGAGAAGACCCCAGAAGGAGACGAGCCGCTGCAGCCGACGCTTTCCCAGACCCGCTGCCCTGACCGAGTCAACGCTGCAGGTGCGCCAGTGAACCCACCTGACCCTCGGAAACAACCGAGCACAGCTTGGCACAAGTTTTCGACCCACCGAATCATAAGCTAAATAGTTGTTTTAATCTACCAAGTGGGTCTTACCACAGCAAAGGCCAACAGGCACGGTTCATGAAGAACATGGTTTCAAGGAGTCACGAGGTCGACTTTTCAAGGACGTCGGAAAGGACCGCACTGCGCCAGACTAGGGACAGCCCGCCCACGGAGTCCATGCAAACTCGCCGTTGATGGCACATTTGAACGACACGTGCATGAATGATCACTGTACCGGTTTCAAACGTTATATCGCTCTTCTTACAAAACTGCGCTCCCCAAAAGTTAGCCAGTCAGAAAGGTAGCCAACCAATTCCATAGTCAGTGCTCACATGGCAGCGCACAATTCATCCTGACACTCGGTGGCTGCTGGCTGCTGTCCCCAATTACGCCCGACGCTGAAGGGCACGTCTGCAGAAGCAGCAAGGTGACAGGCACACTCAGACTCACTGAGATTCCAGAAGAGCGTCATCCTTGGCCCATCAAATCCTGCCACGAGCCAGTGAGTGACGCCTTCCGCTTTGATTTCTGTTAACTTCTTACAGGTACTAAAATAACGAATTGACTCAGAGTAAGTTGCCCTAGTTGAGATATTACTAGATTTGCCCAAAGTCAACAAGAAAATCAAAAGACTGGGAGAAGTATGAATGAAGAAAATATGCTGAAGTAAAGTGACCGCGCCACACGCTTGTGATAACGCGGTATGACGAAGCAACCACGGCATCTACTACCCGGGGTTTCCTCAGGGCCGTGAGGACACGTGTCCGGCTGAGCCCCGTTGCTGGGGTGACTCATGCAGCGGGGCGGGACTGTGAGTGACAAGCAACCACTGAGGACACATATAGTGTCGAGGCCGGGGCTAAATATCTCATCGGGGACACGGACCAACTCTAACTAGAGGAGGAAAGAAGAGCCACGGAGAGAAAAATGTAGCCTCAACGACGCAAAGCACCCATTTCCCAAAGCCCAGGAGATTCGAGTTATTTAGCAAGATAGCCAGAATTTAAGAAGTGGTACAAAAAGCCAATTATCTAACACCTCGCACATTGATTCTTTAAGACACATGTAATTATTTTCTCTTATGGAATCTGAAACAATGTATTGTTTAGATACCGGTTAACAATTAACATCGCTAAGTCTAACAATACGACAAAGGACTCTTCTACTTTATTGGATTTTGTAGGTGGGTTCAACACAGAGTTCCTTTTGCAACCCGTAAAACCGACCTGAAGCTCTCGACAGGATCATCTCAATGAATTACCGGTGGGAGACGAAAGGGACTTGGCCCAACGGCACGAAGCCAAGAGAGCTGCGTACCAGAATCAGCAGAACTGCCTCGCGTAATTCAAATGCTCACACCTCTGTAGCTTGCTGGATGCTCCGTGACTCTGTTTCTCTCAAATGTCAGAAAGTTAGAAGCAGTCAAAGCACATAAGAAACAGCAATGCCTTTCAATGATACACGCTTAACTACACATGCATTTAACAAACTTTCAAAAAATAGTCACTGAGAAATACTGTGGGCTGTGGTTTCAGGAGTCAGAAGACGGACTCAATCCTTGACTTCTCAGATTTACAAACTGGTGAGGGACCCACTAAAGCAATGTGGCGTGCAGGGGACAGAGAGCTCTATGAGTCTAGAGGAAAAATACTTGATGTGGATAAAATAGGCCTAAATGGCTTCCTCGGTGAATGACATCTCAGCTAAAAAGTGAAGAATGAGTGAGAAGGAGCCAGGAAACAAATGTGGGAGAAGCCGCGCGCGAGGCAGCGTGCATCGTGTGTGCAAATGCCCAGCGGCAAGAGGATGCAGGGCTCTGGCGGGAGGATACACAGTCCCTCTGTTTAAGGCGCTGGTGTGGAGTCAGGTAGAAGGCTGCAGAAGCGATCCCGGAACAAACTGGACAAATGTGTATCGGCCATGTCAAAGAACTTGAATTAACCCTGATAACAATAAAAAACTACATACCTATCTACCTCTATCTATCATCGATCTCTATCTATCTATCATGTGTGTATCTGTCTGTCTGTCATCTATCTATTATCTGTCTTTCTATCTATCTATCATCTATCTATTTATCTATCTATCTATCTATCTATCTATCATCATCTATGTATCTGTCTATTTATCTATCATCTATCTGTCTGTCTATCATCTATGTATTATCTATTATTTATCTATCTGTATGCCTGTCTATCATCTATCTATCTACCTATCATCTATCTACCTATCTATCATCTATCTATCTGTCATCTATCATCTATGTGTCATCTATCTACTTATCTGTCTATCTATCTATCTATCTATCTATCTATCATCTATCATCTATCATCTATCATCTATCATCTATCTATCATCTATCCATCTCCAGGGAAGTTCTGAGAGAGCTTAGACATTGTCTTTTGATTGGTGACTATACCCCCATGGCTTAGAGCAGTGTCTGTTACATCCTGGACACTCAATAAGCTTTTGCTGAATGAGAGAACTCTCGTGTATTTAGCTGTGGACTGGCCTGACTAGATTTGTGTTTCGGACATTGCAGCTGAATGTGGGATCATGAGCAGAGGCAGGGAGGATGCTGACCCACATGCAGACAAGGGATGCTGGTGGGGACAAAGCCACATGCATTATGAGAGGTATTAACATACCCCTTTCAATATCTAATAAGAAAAGCAGACCAAATATCAATATTATTTAAAAAATTTGAACACTTCAATGAGTAAATTGACCTAGTGACTATATATAGATTATTGGACTCAACAAACGCAGAATGCACATTCTTTTGAAGCATAAACAAGATCTTTGCAGTATTGACCATATCCTATGCCCTAAGGCAGAGCCCCAAAATCCATAGGATTAAAATCATACAGAGCTTATGTTCTCATGACAACACAATTAAATTAAAAATCAGGAACAAAAAAACTAAGAACCCCCCAACTTTTATAAATTTAGAAAAACCTCCAAATAACTCATTTCTTTAAAAAATTGAAACAAAAATTAAAATATATATATATATATATATATATATATATATATATATATTTAACTGAATGATAATAAAAACGCTCTATAAAAAAACCTATAAGATGCAAAGTTATGCACAGAGGGAAATTTGTGACTCTAAGGTGCAAACTTTAGGGGGAAAAAGAAAGACAGAAAATCAGGGGCTAAGCATCCACCTCAAGGAACCTGGACGAACATAAAATATGCACAAACCGGGTGGAAAGAGGAAAAAGAAATCAGATAGAAAGTCGGATCGATGGCTGTGCGGAGCCTCAGGCAGTTACGCATTTGGGCCCGGGTTACGGTGACACATACGTTCACTTCAAGATAATTTGGTTCTAGATTTTTGCTTGCGATGCTTTTTTTGTATGTAAGTGATGATTTCACAGTAAAAAATGGTTTAGACATTTGTATGTGCAAGAAAACAGAGATGATGGTTATTGAAGCTAGTGCCGAGAAAAAGGAAAAAGAGAGAAAATTAGGCAAAAATCAATAGATATCAAACAGTTCAAATGGATTGGATATGCAGAATGTGGAGCTCTGGATTCTAGCGGAAGGAGGGCAGTTTGGCACAGCCTGGCTTAGGACACACTCTCGGCGGACAGGTATTATGTGTCGCATGCCCTGGACACAGGAGATTTGAGAGTCACCAGGGGCCCTGAGGTGTGGACGCGCAGAGACCCCACAGGCACTCTGCGACAGGTAAGGAGGAAACCAGCAGAAAGCGGCCCCGTGGAAGCCCACGGAAGGGAGGGACTCGAGCAGTGACAACGGTCCATCCACAGCGTTTGATGCCGCCCGGAGGGAGGCGGAGACCAGGGAGGAGAAGGGCCCCCGCGTCAGCAGCAAGGGGAAGGGGCCCTCGGCAGAGAGAGCCCTCCTGGATGCACTCACCGGGGCAGGAGAACGCGGTGATTCTGGCCGCCTCTTTCCTCTGTGAGGTGGGAGGTAAGGACGCCAAGAACAAAGCAAAGAGAGGAGTGAAGAGATGGGACTTTAAGGGTGTGAAGAGAGTTCGAGAGAGGAGGTACGGGACGGCGGGCGGAGAAGCACAGTGCCACCCGGTGACCCGTGCGGAAGCCAGCACCAGCGAGCTCACGGCGCCTTTCCGTAGAGGAGCTCCGTTTCAGACGCTTCTGTGTGAAATTGCTACATGTTCCACCTTGAATATTCTCAAGATATCTCTGGATCCAAATCCGTCCTTTGCATGTGTCCGAATCGCAAGCTTATTTTCATCCTGTGGCAGAGTCTGACTCAAGAAGCCACGGAGGGCCGAGGGCGCAAGGAAAATGTGCAAGACTTCATCGTGCAGTGTGGACGCGCGTGGGGCAGTGACCCCGGCGAAGCATCAGGAAGAAAAAACACAGCTATGCTGCTGAAACACCATGTTCAAATCCAGGGTCATGTGGCACCAACTTTCTATTCTCTAAAAATGGGGAAATAACAACTATCTTTCAAAGTATCTCAGGAGAGTAATCTTAACACAAAGTCTTGAACAATGATCAGCGTATAGGAAGTGCACCCACTAATTTACAATTTATTTCTACCATCATCACCATCATCCCTGCTAACGCGCTACTTCCTGGAAATCTAGGTTTAAATGTCACTTGTGTCAGTAATTAGCCGTGTGACTCTTAGGCAAATTATCTAAACTCTTTGGAGATCGTTAATTCATTCAACGAAAATAGAGCTGGTTTGAGTAGAAAAACTCTCAGGATTGTTAAAGGTACAAAATTTCATATTTATTTCCAATGAGAATCCTAATTTTGACACTTCAATATCCATCTAAACATAGGATGGATTTTGACTAGAAGCCAATAGAAACTTCTCTTTATCACCATTTTCCAAATTTATAATATAGCAACTTTATTTAAAGTTGTGTTTGTAGGTCAAGCCCCATTTTGATTTGTTATTAATGGAAGTTTCTATTTTTTTAAGAGTAGGGAAAATGATTCTGTAACAGGCTAGTGTTATGAATACAGACAAAACATAAGAAAAAGATGTTTTCCCAAATCTGAAGCACAAAGTGTATGCTTGTGCAGGTTACGTTTAGGAAGCTGACATATCTTTAAGTAAAAGCACGTGCCCCAAACTGTGATGCAGCGGTGCATTTTTATCTGCATCACCGGTCACGAAAGCGGTTAAACAGCTCAGCATCACAGGTGGGCCAGGGTCTCCGCGCCACCGCCAGCTGCAGACTCAGATCTGCAGCTTAGTACACCGGTACACGTTCTACCGTCACGAAAGCCCATAATATGTTGTTTGAGGAAAAGCACAAGTCGCAGAAGTCCACAGGTGGTGTGATCACACGCATACACCTGCATGCACAAGGGCACACGCGTACGCACGGCGTATCTTATGTGCACGCAAGGCTATCGAGGAATCCACCCTCACGACTAACACTGCTGTGTCCGAAATAAGGGGAGGGAAGGGAACGGGGATTTCAAGCCACTGTCACTTTTTACTTCGCATGCTTTGTATTGTACGAATTTACGCAATAAATGTATTGTTCTTTCACTTTAAATAAGTAAAGCTTGAATGACAAATAAATCTATATGAACAATTTCAAACCAACTTAAAGTGATTTGTTGGGAAGAGGGGACCAAAGGAATAAGCAGTTAACACGACACTTTATAACTTTAAAGCTATTCCCGTTAGTCAGGATCCCGAGACTTGTCTAATTCTGTCAAAATTTGTCTGTGGTTTACGTAACTGCCATATGCGCGACGCTTTGCTAGATATCTACGTGCACTAAAGCATTTAATCCTCACGCCGCATCCACGAGACTGGCACCATCGGCCCCGTTTTCGTGGGAGGAAGCTGAAGCCCGGGCGGAGAAGTGTCTCGGCAAAGTCACATCATTAGAACAGAGTGGACGTAGCGTTTGAACTGTAACCTCTACACCTCAGAACCGACCACCCTTCCCCCACTCTTTGCATTAAAAAAAAAATTCAGGAGCGATTTCACGATCAAGCACGGGGAGCTTCGAGAACAAAATGACGTCACCGGGATCGGTTTCCCACAGGGACTGTGCCAGCACGCGCTCTGCGCACCCCAACCTCGCCCGAAGCCATCCCTGGAGGCGGCCGGGGGACGCGCAAAAGAGAAAGAACCGGAAAGTCTTTGCCTCGGTGAAGCTGGTGCAGGGGCCGAAGCGGATTAACGACTCGATGGACCGAACCGTTCACACGAAGCACCGGTCTCTCTTATTGCACTTAGTCTGCAAGACCCCACAAAACGCCGTCTTCAACCCATCCATCCCAACGTCGGGGGAGTTAGTGCTCTGGGTGCAAGTGGCAGAAAATCCCACCCAAGGTTGCTTAAATAGATATATACTCACTGACATGCGTATTTGGGATACACAGAGGTGTGTTTTATGTTGGTCTGCACACACGCACTCACACTTTTACGTAGATGAGGAGCTCGGGTGGGCTGTGTGCAGGCTGCACTTTGACCTTGAGCTTGGACATGCCACCAAGACCCGCTTTTCCCCCTCTCCGGGAAGTGTCCTCCGAGGTGACTGGCTCCTCCGTGGAGACAGGAAGCTTCTCCGGCTTCTCGCGCCCTCCCAGGGTCCCCTCCAGAGAACAAGGAGCCACCGTCCTCGTGGTTCGCTGCAATGGAGCCGGCTTAGATCGTCCCTTGCCCCCGGAGCGGTCGTCCTGGGGGAAAGCACGCCATGTGGAGCGCTGGGGGCCCTCAGGGGCCAGAGCCACCGAGCACATGGCGGGCTGGCGGCGGGGAGGTCACCCTTCACGGAGGTCAGGGTCTGTTGCCGAGGTCCAGGGAGACGCTCGGACGGCAAGCGCAGCGCCGGGGGACCAGGCACCAAGTGTCATCCCCTGTGCCTCTGAGCAGCCTCTCACACGCCTCGGGGGACATTGGGCTCTCAGACCCACAAGGGACGGTCCCCACGTGCTCACGCTGCCCAAGGCTTGTTCAAAAAGGTTTCTCTGCTTCACCGATCAGCCTGGCCCTCAGCCGTCCTTGGGAGGTGATGCTGGGCTGTGTGAGGGGGTCCACGGTAGGGACCACTGTCCCTTCGAGAAGTCGCTGGTTCCCAAGGGGGTAAGGAGGGAGGGCCATCACTGCCCAGCCTCGCCTCCCCAGGTGGTGCCAGAATGGGAAAGTCGGGGGCAGAGGCAGGAAGGGGCGACAAGAAGCATTGATTAACTGAACCCCCTTCCCTGGCCAGGATGTCCCTCACTCCCACGCCAGTGAAGAATAGAATCAGCTTCAAAACAGGAAGTTAATTCATGGGTTGTCGAAGCAGAAGTTCTGTCCTGAAGAAACAAGAAGAAACAATCAATGACAGCAAAAGGGAGACCCGTTTAATTTTGCTCAGCTCTCCGAAGATAAACAGTTCACAGGTAACGAGGAAAAAGGGCTCGTGACTGAAGCCCGGGCCTCAGCTCGCGGGGGCCAGTTTTCAATCAGTGAAAACTACAGAAATGTCAGTTTTCTTCTCCGCCTACGATTTGCTAAAACTTTTAAAAAGTTTGTAGTCTTCAAATTTCCAGGTGCCCTGTTCCTCTAAAGATGAATTTCCTCAAGAGGAGAAACATCCGTTTCCACCCTACAAAAAGCTACCGGGGTAAATTTCAAGAATGTTTACTTCATTTTATTATTCATAGCTTTTACCAAAATATAAACATGAGCTTATCCTTTTTTTTAATTCCAATGACTTATCTTCACTGCAAGGAAATGCAAAGCAAAGTCTTCAAACCAAACGTGAGCTGTGTTTGCTTAAAACAATAAACAGGGGAATCATGGCAGCCCCTCCGGCCCTCCACGTCCCTAAAGTGTGTGGCTAAGTTTCCAGTATCACACGGATCTGACCCTTAAACCGTCATTCATGCCCAAAACAGCGTTACATAGGAAGATTAAAGCCAAAATGCCATCGCCAGAATAATTCCTCCATGGGTACGTTAAATACGATACCGTATAATTCTGTTTTCTCGTCGAGGAAACCCCAAACGAACAAACAGAATTGGGAAAAGGCGGAGGGTATGGAGAGAAACTATACACTCTGTTTCTCTCTGAAACAGAGATGATTTCTTCGGTACTTTTTATCAAAACAGCTACTTTAAATGCACAAATGCTCAGAAATGAGAATTAACCACATTCGCCAAACCGCAGATATGATACTTCGCTTTGAGGATTGGTTCTGGGTGAAGCGTTTCTTACACGTCTCCTAAAGGACATTTTTTTTTTCCATTTCACGGCTCACACAAACTGAGACGCCCGCCTTTTCTGACTACACAGACCCTGCTCCCAGCCCTCGCCGACGTCCACCGTTCTGAGTCTGAGGCCAGGCCCCGCAGGCCCCCGGCTCTGCGGGTCTGCTGGGCTCCCCTGGCCCTGGTCCCTCGTCCCTCATCCCTCGCCCCTCGTTTCTCGTCCCGCCCGACCCACCGCCTGCCTGCGCTCCTCACAGCCAGCCTTAACTCCTAAAGGAAGCAGCGGCTGGCTCCCTATAAAAATGACTTCGCAGAGGAGCCCCGTGACATTTTACAATTGGAACTGGGTTTTACATTTCCCGATGACGTGGTCCACACTCTTCCACGTGGTCTCGCTGTTTACAAACCTAAGACCAAGACACGGGTCGCCAGTACCCAGACACAGGTGAGTCAGCAGCGCAGCTGTCAAGAGTTCCCGCGTGACTGATCCGTGTCGGGAGCCCTTGGGAGTCTATGTATTGATATCGATACAGGCTCTGGATGTTAATACCTCGAGGGCGTTGCCACATGCAGTCAGGGGCCTGCCCGTCGGCATTCGACCTGGAGAAGACCCAGAGATGGCATGCAGCGAACGTATCTGTGCTGGGTAGGCTCCCGCCCCCCGCTGCGTGAACCTCCGTCTCCCTGTTGAAGAGGGAGGTCACAGGAGGTCTTGCTCTGGCCACAAGCTATGCGTCCCTTAGTGTCACGTCCCTGCTGTGAGACCCCTGGCTGCCTTGCCCCGATGCCCCATTTCCTCCTGTCTCCTTCTGTCTCTCACAGAAGCGTGCCCAGGGCCTTCCCCCAGCCTGTTCCTTGGGCACAACACTTTTTTCCGGTACCAGCCTGGACCACCGGGGCCTTCTCGACAAGTCTGCACTCCTCCATCTGTTCCTTCCTCTTGCCCTGTCGTCTGTGGCCTTCTCACGCCCGATCTTAAGCCTCGTTAAACCCCCTCAGCACCCAGGAGGACCCTGCATCCATACGGCCCTTTGCCGTTCATTAACGAAGGGACATGTGCCAAGGTGTCCGGTGTGGCGTGGGCTTCCTCCGCTAAACGTGTTTTTCTGTGTGTTTCTTTCTTGTTCCAGCTGCAGAAAAACGAAGCAAGTTTGGTGTGACCAGACCCTATTCCCACAGGATAACGACAAGAGAGCTGACATCTGTCCGACGCCAGACACTGTTCTGAGCTCTTTACACGAGTTAGCTCACTTGGTCTTCACGACACCAAGGCGGCGGTTACCTTATCTCCATGGTACAGGTGTGTGAACTGAGGCACGAGGCACGAGCAACTTGCCCAAGTTTATACGGCCAGTAGGTGACAGAATTGTATCCCGGCGCAGTCTCGTCCCCAGGCAGCCTTACGTACCGCCAGCTGGGAAAGTCGGGAGCCTGGAGCATGAGGGCATGTCCAGGGGACACAGCGGGCTGCCTTGGGAGCCTCTGGTCACACTTGAGTAGTGACCGCTGCCTTCAGCACGACTCCTCGTCATTCTTCCCCTTGTGGAAGCTGCGTATCTCGTTGACCCTTTTCTCTGATGGCTTTGACGTGGGGGCATTTCATGACACTGGCCACGCACAGCTGTGGCTCTGGGCACACGGCCAGATTCCGAGCAGGCGTAAGTGACCTGGCTCCACCCCACAGAGGGCTCGCTGGCGTTGGGCGGAGCAATGTGACGACAGGACACAGTTTGACTTCCAAACCCAGCGGCTTCACACAGCTCAACGTAGGTGCGGCTTCTCCACCGGAAGTGTGGGCTCGGGCAAGCGGGGGTGAAGGGGACAGGGGCCCTCGGAATCCAGTGCAGAGGTGGCATCCGCGCACGTAGGGAACAGCTCAGGGAGGAAGACCTCTCCTGACAACTTGCTATGAGAAGGGGTGCAGGAGGTTTGCAGACGTGTCCTACGCCCCTTTGCCACAGGGAAAATAAAACCAACCTTCCGTCAGATGGGCAAGCTGGCCGCCGTGGCCTCCGAGCCCTGCTGCGTATGACGAGGGCAAGGAACCCCTATGACGTGGGAATCACCTGCTTCAAAGGCCTCCTTCTCTGTTCTTGGTCTCTGGGCACGTGACGCATGCATCACGCCACAGCCGATCGAGATATAATCATGTCGATTGCACCAGCATTCAGAGCTGGACCAGCACCGAGAAGCACCGTCCTTTGGTCAACAGACTGAAGAAGCCAACCCGGCCCAGCGGTCTGACGGACCTCGCCCAGTGGGCGACACGAATCGGGCCCAGCTCTGAGAGGCTCAGTAGTCGCCCAATGTCGACGTTTACCGATGGGATTGAAATGACAGGGACAAGACCTAAGATGGAATCAGAAAGAAGGGTTTAGTGTGAAAGAGGAACTTTAACAGTGTCAGTGAATCAAAGACATAAACCAAGAAGAAACTCCACAAAAAGTTCAAGCTACCCCATTAACAGGGAATGAGGTATCAGAAGCCAGCATGGTCGAGTTATCCCACACGGGAATCCACGGGGAAGGATGCACTGCCTGGAGGGACAGATACAAGGACACCTCTCAGCAGGCGGGAAATGTGAAGAGAAGGCAGATGCTAGCAGCGAGGTGGGGGATTCTCCCGGCGAAGCACATCGCGCCTTATCAGAGATGTCCTCCTCTCAAGTGACACTTTCAAGTAACGGGCGGACTGCTGTTAGTTAAACTAACGAAATGAAAATCAATGAACCAAGAAGCCACGCTTTTAGGCGTATAGAATATTGTGTCATCAGTGGCTTACAGGGGCAGCAAAGATAAGTCCATGTAAAAATAGGAACGAAAATTAAAAAAGGTGGTGAGAACAGCAGCTTCCCACGGGCCCCCTTGCCAGGTTTGCGAGCGAGGCCCCAGCCCGTGGGCTGGAACGGGGCGTGCGTGATGGCACGGGGCTTGCTTCTCAGACTGTCCCACAGAAGAGCCACATGGGCTCATGCCAGACTCCTAGAGACGGAGACCCTGAAAATGGTCTCCTGTCAGCCTGGAGGATCTTTCTGGTGGAGAAACACGCTCCGCAGTTTGGCGGCCACCAGCCCCACGTGGCCATCGGGTACTCAGAATGCAGCTACTTGAATCCAGATGTGCTGAGTGCGAAAAACACACAGGGATTTGAAGACTTAATGCAAACAAAAAAAATTTTAACATGACTCAATAATATGTGTTTATACCGATTAAGGGTTCAAATGATCATATTTTGGACACCTGGAGTTAAGTAAAATACATGATTAAAATTAACTTCACCGAGTTTCTTATGCTTTCTTAATGGGGCTAGCAGAAATTTTAAGTGTCACACGTGGCTCACTGATGTCCTCGTGTGCCGCCGTGGAGTTCGGGTGTACGGCCGGTGCGGACTCTCACCCCGTGGTCCTCAGACTCTCCTGGGCCTTTTTCTGGGGCGCCCAACTCCCCGTGTTCTTCGTTTGTGCTGACTTCTCCCCTCCACTCAACCCAAGAAAATCTCTTTTCCTGCTGGAGAAGAAAAGCACTGTTCTGGCCCATGGTGCTTCCTGCGTGTGATTCTTTTAGGTTTGCGAGGACTTCACAGAGGGTTTCAGCTTTGGGGACGCGAGTGGCGGGAGGAAGCAGCACCACATCTTCCTGCCAAGACCCGGGGCCCGGGTGGCCGTCTGCTTAGCCAGGCAAGTGCAGGGCATGGGAAGGAAAGAAAGCATGTGAACCTCTCGGAGGAGAAGAAGTACTAGTCAGTCTCGGAAAATACACTCCTAACCTCGATTTAAAAAAAAAAGTATACAACGAGAGATGACTATGACCCTTGTTAAAATAAATCTAAATTACGGTATAAGAAAATATTTAAATGCATAATGTGCGTGGCTCAAAGTCGCATTGTTTTGTTCACTGTTCTGTGAAACCTCATTAATCTGAACTTTTAAAAAAATGCAATTTCACTACTTCTAGATAAAAAAAATAAAAAAAAAAATCTTAGCTTACAGCAGACCCGCTAGCAGAATTGCCCACGGGCTTCGCTGCCTGAACGGAGCCCACCTGCATGCTCAGAATCCTTTCCTGCCTTCGGGGTTTCACCTGTGCCCAGGTGACCCTGACTCACCCACAGAGCGAGCCCGCTCCTTACAGATCGCAGGAAGGCGAACTCGGCCCCGGTCACTTCTGATTTAACACATCCTCCAAATTCTCGACGTCTGGGTGCGTCGGGTTGGGTCTGTCTGGCTGGCTGTTGCTGTTTACTTAATTACAGATTTCTGGAAGTGGTAGCATCGCCACTCATTTGGAAGTCACTTTGGTGATGGCACACGTGGCCGATGTTTCCTTGCTGGGCAGAAATCTCTCTTTGCAGCACAAACGGGGCTCTGACAGGGTGGCAGATCGGCCTCAGGTAGCTCGGCACCAAGGGGTTTGCCTAATAAGAGTGCTTAGCAAGCCAAAGGGAAGATGATGGCAGAGTGATGACTTATTCAAGACGACAAAATAGCTCCACGCGGAAAGCAGCAGCACCTGCTCGAGCCGGGCATTCCTCCGGGCCTCGCAAGACGGTGAGAGCCACCGGAGGCTGCACCCCACACTCAGGCAGATAAACCCCGATCCAGACACCTCCCTGGGGGCCTCGGAGCTCTCCTCGCCACCCCGGGAACGGCAGCCTTCCCTTGATCTGGGAAGCGCTGTAGGACTAGGCTCCCTGGGTAACCAAGGGAGGCTCCGGCTCCCCGTTGCCGTAGAGTTCTGTGCGGAGCAGATAGGGCCGCTCACAGAGGAGCACGGCCATTAATCATTAAGTGTCAGAGCCTTTTCAAGTCGAATCCCTCAGCTCTCGAGCCAGCTGCTCACAGAAGGTTCAGGGAGCGTCAATTATGGAAATGCCTTCCAGTTAAGATTAGCAGTGCGTCTGGTCACGCACCGACTTTGCATTCCCGAACCACGGCCACTTGTTTCAGGAATCACTTGCACTCTGCCATTTGGTACAATCTTCTAGTATGAAAGAACTTTTAAAAATAAGTATAGACTGTGCGTGTGTGTGTGATTTCACCCAGGAAGGAATCAGTTGGAAAAAATTTTTAATTCTAATGACAAAACTAAAAAGCCACTTGGTTTCAAATGGAATGCCTGCTGCGCGGGCCGGAGGGGCGCCCCAGAAAGGAACCCACCGCACAGCATTTTGTCGGTGTTGTCAAAAGCAGTCCCCGAGCCTTTCAAATCCCTCCATGCTAATCCTTGCGGCTTCGTGTGTGCCTCGTAAACCCATTCTATAATGAACATTTTATTTAAGCCATTTTTAGAGATTAGAATGGAGTTCATTTCCTTCTACTTTTCATTTACATTTCTTTTAATCCCTTCATTCTATAAACTTAATTGCTATTTTGCTGGTCCCCAAGCTGCTAACCTAAGCCTTCTTTAAGCGTTTCTTACTAATTTTCCTTTACTTATTTACTACATTTTCTCCGTAGTCAGCTAAATGAAACTTGCAAGATATTTCTTGCGAGAATAAAACTCTGCAGATGAGGCATTTGCTTTTCGTTGTTGTTGTTGTTGTTACAACTAAACACATTTTATTTGCATAGTTTTTCTCTTCTGGGGGGCGGGGGAGGGGGGCTTCAGTAAATGACGGAATGATTGATGCCAGTCATCAGTGATGATTTTTTTTTTATCTTTGAGCAAAACACTTGACGTTCCAGTCAGTACAAAAGCTCATGAGCATTTGAAGCTGTTGCCACCATTTTTCCCATGTTGACAGATTTGGATTTGGATCGGAATATCACAGTATCTTCTTCAGTTCAGAGCTCCCCCTCAGGCTGCTGTCTACTTTATCTGCTTGGCCAACTGCAATTTTACAATTTCACACACACACACACACACACACACACACACACACACACACACACAAACACACCTGCCATAACAGCCGCGGCATTATAAAAATAAGTAAGTCAATAAATGAGCCCGAAAGAACCCACCGAGGATATGCCTTGTCTGGATTATATAATTTCATCCAAGGAAAAGACTTCAGAGAATAGTTCCATTATTAACCTTTGTATCCTCTTTGATAAAAATAGTAGCAAACATGACAAATTGACCAGAATTTTCTAAGAACCTTGCGAGGTAAGCATGTAAATAAATAGTGATATCCATTCAATCTGTTGCCATGGCGAACGGGTATATATTTGTATATAATGTCCTTATTTAACTGTATTTATAAAAATATAAGACTTTGCATTCAGAGTTTCAAAGAGAGGAAAAATAAAATAGATTTGGTCAGGTAATGCGGGGGCTGGCTTGCTGAAAACAAGTTACATGGGAGTCGAGTGTAAACGGAGCCGGCGAAAGCAAGATGTTGACCACGTGAGGTCGCTAGAGCCGCTTCACTCTCCCGGTTGCGTCTCTTGGTGATGGACCGAGCCCCAGCAAGCTACGTCTCTGCCACAGAGAACGGCCGTTCCCTTCCTTTCAAGCATCACCTTTTACAGGATTCCATGTTTACTTTCTCATTCGATCCTGTTATCCGCAACCACGAAGGTTTTGGATCACCGAAGTGGTCATTCTTATTCTATTTCATAGAGAAGACTGAGTCTTATGGAGGTCATGGGACCTATCCAATGGGTCACAGCTAACGCCATGATACAAAGACTTGAACTAAAGATTTTTGCTCCAACTCTGATCTTCCTTCAACAGCACTGAAGCCACCTCCAAAAATAAGTATTTGAGCCTTGACTTCAAAAGAAAAGAAAAAGTCGGCATTTCTGTCCATTTCAACCTGAGCCCCAAGGTTAAGGTGACTGTCACCCTGTTTTTACTGCACAGCGGCTTGCAAGGATCTGAACTCATTCCCTAGGAGTCTCTATCAAAGGATTGGTAAGGACCAATAAAACAGACTCAGTTCGTATAGTGTTGAAAATCTCACACTGGAATCTCAGACAGGAAAAATCTCACACTGTCTGCTCACTACGATTCACCCTACAGAGCATGAAGCGGGAAATGACACAGCTGGAGCACAGAGATTTTGTCATTTGAATTAGCTGTGTCATTGTTCCTTTGGCGACTAACTCAAATTTGAGTAATTCTCCATGGTAATGAGTATTTAAAGCCTCAGTGAAGTCCACTGATGTCTCCCTCACAAACCGAAATGGAAATGACTAATCCCGATAAAGGCACAAAATAATGTGGGGTAAATACCAACGGCTTATTTGCCTTTTTTTTTTTTTAACTGGAAGGAGAAAGCTAGTAACTCAGGCTACAGATAATCTCGAGAATGCCCGCCTCAACTGTCCCATGGGTCCTGTAAGTTTCTCAGCCTAAAAAAGGTAATTATGCCTGTGAATGTGCTGGCTAAATAGAAAAGGTCCATAAAAATGTGGATGGTATTGTTATTTTTATCATTATTATTACATTAGGCTGTACATAGAAGAGTGTAACGTAATTATGGCATGATGTAGTATATTTAATGCCAGCAGCTGCCTATAGTATTAGTCAAGAATCCAGTGTAAAAAGTCTATAACGACATCTTAATCTTCAGTGTACCGATATGCAGCGTCGTCCTTGCAGAGGTAAAGGTGTACCTTCCTTGATGCCCTCGTCACCTGAACCCGCCCCGTCCCTCTAGCCCCGCTCGGCAGAGTCCGGCTGGAATGAGGGGGCGAGCAGGGGCGGGATGTGGGGGACAGCACCTTGGAAACAGCTCTGAACCCCACATCTTAAATCCAGCCTCCGTGGGTCTCCATATTCATGTGACATTTGTTTCTTCCTTGAAACCTAGAACAAAATTTTAGCAAATTGCCCAAAGGCACAACAAATCAAGTACAACAATGAAAACGAAGCACACGCGCCATCTGTTTTGTCCCTAAAGACCACATTTAAAAGGAAGCCCCCGAGTTCCAGAAAATGAGAAGCTGTCACCTAGTGTTTGGGGTCTTATCTCTTCGTTTGGGGGTATTCGGTTCAATAGATACGAGGCTTTCCAGTAGCCACGCTATGTGGTTGCTATTATTAACAGTAATACGAAGATGTAGCTAACACTAACTTCGCAGGTAGGAAAACTAAAACCCAGGTAAGCGTATTAACCGCGGGGAGTTCAGGGGCGGTTCGTGGAGTTAAATCCTCTGAATGGGTACCCAGTTGAGGCTCGGGAGAACGGACCATTTCTTCAAGGAAGAAGAGGACCGTCAGTTCCGATTTAATCGTTTCATATGCATCGTACCGTGTAACTTTTTTAAAAGTATATTTTTACTTAATGTGGATATCAAAATCAACATTTCAGCCTCAGCCCCGTTCACACCTCAACAGAGCTTATAATAGAGAAGGTGGCAGTGAGATTAGAAACGTCGCTTACTTCCGAATAGTGGTTTTTGTTGTTTCGCGTTTGAGGTCACTGACCGAATGGGACAGGCTCACCTCTAACGTGGTTCCATTCATTTTTCTCACGCTAGTTCATGAGCACTTTTCTTTTCCCACGGGACATACAAATACACGATTCAGAGCTTTACGCCTCTCACGCTGCCGGCGTGATGTTTCGTGACATCACCCTGCTCTCCTTACGACCACCTGGCCGAAATGTCTTTGAGTATTCATTTTTGGCAGTGGTTCTTCAAAGCTGCTGGGAATTTCCACCTCCTCGATCTCAGATTGCTTTTCCGTATTCCAAAAGTTCGTGTGAGCTCCAACTGCGGCCAGGAACAGCCTACCTCGTGTGAGGATGTCCCAGCCTCTGCCTGGATGGCTCCATGCCACACGCACACTGGGCAGCTGACGGAAGTGAGTTCCTGTGTCCCCTTTGCAGCTCTCAAAGGCTCCCCTGGTGCCCCCTCCAGCTTCAGGAGGCAAGAAAACCTGTCCTGGGAAGGACAAAATTACGCGGCATAATTATAGGGTTTAGGGGCAGAGGGAGCCTTGGAGATCCACCAACCTTTTTATCTGAGGTGAGAAAATCAGGAGTCGCACTATGTGCGAAGCTCACAAAGACGGGGATGGTAAGTGTCGGGCTTGAACCCGGGTCCCTGACGTGCTCCTTCCACTCCCACCCCCATGAAGTTTCTCAGATGGGTGCGGGTCTGCACGTGCGTGAGCCTGAGCCTCCCGTCCGCCCGCCCGGCTCCTCCCAGGCCTGGGGCCCCGGCCTCGGTTCACCTGAGGTGCCCCAAACGTGGGCGGACAGGTGCTCGGTCACCAGTCCTACCTCTTCCATGGACTCTTCTGAGTGCTTTTCACAATTAGACGAGATTGAGAGGGAACTAAGGAAAGAGGAAGGGCAAGGATGCTGACGGAAACGGCGAGGAAGCTTTTCCTCCTCCGTCCCTCTTCCCGGCCTGGCTGCTTGATTTTCGGCCTTCTGTGTCCTGTCGCCTGCAGTGCCGTGACTCGGGCTTCCCTATCCGGAACACCTGGCTGGAGCCCTCAGCGCAGCCCAGGGGACAGACAAGAGTGGGTGTCAAAGCAGAAAGTAATTAATCGGGTGACATACGTGATGAGGGAGGCCGGTGCAAGCCCACGACAGCCAGGTCCGGGAGTGGCAAAGAACACGTCTGTCTTCCAAGGCAGCGCGCGTCCCTCCCTCCCTCCTTCCCTCCCGCTCTGCGCTCCATCCTCTCTTCCCTTTTCCTTTTCTTTCTTTCCTTTTTTTTTTTGCCAGAAAAGGGGCATCCTCAGTATCTCATGGGATCTTTCACTAAAAGAAAGATGTCATTCAGCCATCATTTATTCATTTTTCATTCATTCAACAAACTTTTACTGATCCCATAGGCCCTGGGCTGGATTCCACGGTGACAGCAGTGAGCCACTATGAGGAAAAGAACGAAGGCCAGTTGGGGAGCCTGAGGGGCCAAGTCTTGGCCCGCGGGGCCCTTGGACCTTCAGCACTCACTGCTGTCGGGCGGCGGACCAGGTCGTTAAGGCCCCCTGCCCTCGTCACCTCCAAATGCCAGTGGAGAAGGGTTTCTCTTTAATAAAACAATGGGATCTGAGATCCCGCACAGCAAAACAGAAAGTAAAACCCCACACCCTACCGTGAGCGAAGGCCCGCAAGACAAGGCTGCTTTTGACAACGCCGTAGAAGCAGGTACGTTTTTATGAAAAGTGGAGAAATTCAGGTGTCTGCTTAAAAAACCATGTCTTTAAGAACTTGAAAACTCGGAAGGTTTATAAAATTTCCCACAGCCTGGCTTTGTGGCCATTCAGAGCCTCCTCTAGCCGCCTCCCTGGGGAGGAAAGGCCACCTTCGCTCTGTTTCCATGCTCCCGGTCGGCGAGGCCGTGTCTCGCGCTGGCTTCTTCAGCACTGAGTGTGCAGCTCCGCCGAGTGCAGGGCCCGCGAGCGAAAACGCAGGCGTCAGCCGGGCCGCACCTGTCATCGTTCCCAGAACTGTTTCCACTTCTCGCATGACTTACGTCCCATGTCCTTTCTGCCTGGATTTCAGCCACCCGACGAGCGGTCCAGGATCACCCGCCATCGTGTGAAACATGCGCTGTGCTTTACGAGCCCCTTGAACTGTGCGATCACCAAGATTTAGGCAATTTTCTATTGAAAGTACACACTTCCAAGGCTTTACAACCACGACATAAGACTTTACCTGGACCTAAAGGAAGGCTGATTCGTGATAAAAGAAAACGTCACGACTCTGGACCAATTCCCAGGTCTTGAGAACATCAATTACCGGAGGCCCTTCAGAGGGTCGCGTCTTTCCAAGCGGGGCCCCAGTTTTAGACTGACACTCTCTCGGATGCATCTAGAGCTGCGCCCCGCCCTGTCACGCCCGAGCCCGACTCAGAAGTCAGCCACGGAGGAGAGCCTCTGGGTTCACTTCTAAGAGTAGAAGCCGACTCATGCTCTATTTCAAAGAGTTCTATCATATTCCTCAAAAAAGGGAGCCTTTCCTCTGTAAAACCTAATCGTCGATAGGGAGAATAAACACGATCTCACTGTATTAAGCCCTTAGAAAAGCAGAATCGATGGGTCACCTCGAATCACCTGTGTGCGCGCTGATTCCTAATTTGGAGCTGGGGCATCGCAGCCACGTGCCGTTCCGGTCGCCTGCTGGTCTGGACGGAATGCAGAGTCCAAGGAACCAGTCTTGAGAAATGAAACCTGTCAAGTGACGACGAATGCCAAGGGCGTATTGTCCTTGGCCCAGCAGCAACAATGTCCCCCGAGAGCTTGTTAGAAATGCAGGTCCTCAGGCCCCTACCAGACCTGCCTCATGGGACCTCCTGTGCCAGAGACGCCCACGGATAGCAAAGTCTGGGAAAGACTGGTCGAGAAAGTAGACCGATCGACCCAGACCCAAATCCTCCACCCGGTAGCCAGGCAGCCTCACTGTCTGGGCAGGTGACGGCCCCGACAACAAGCCACTTGCCATCAGGTAACCTGGGTAGACGTGCCGAGAAGGTTGCTTTTGCAGACTCGCCACTGGCCCTGATCACAAAGACCCTGGGTGGCGGTCTGCTTAGCTGTGCGTTTGGTTTGCTGGGCTTAAGGGCCAGAGGGAGTTCTGTCTGAGCCAGCGTGTCACAGGTAGCAGGGCCAAGTCTGACTCTGCCACTGAAACTCAAGCTAAGTAATTGCCTCTTAATTCCAACAGCAAAGATAAAACACAACGTTTGCATAATGCTTTTCCCTTGGCAAAGCACCCTTACTGTGCATTATCTTTATTGACTGATCAGCAGGGCGCGACTCAGAAATGCCAGGGCATTCCTATTTTAATCTCCATCAAGTGGGGTTTCTGTCTCCCTCCGATCATCATCGTTTCTCGTCCCCCAAGCGGGTGACTTAGCCTCCGATCTGCCGCTTGGACTTGATTTTGTGGCTCTAATGAGGGCCCCGTGCTCCCCTTCGGCTCACGTGTTCACACCCCTGCTGCTCCCCAGATAACGGACCCAATGCACCCAAGCTCCGCGGAAGCAAAACCCTGAATTCTTTGCAACAAAGTTACTTTTACTCTCGTCTAGACAGTGCAGATGCAAACATCTGTCTGCCTCCCCAAACTTCGACCTTGAGAAGTGATGATTTCAGCAAAGTAAAAATATCCGTTGTTCATAGTCGTGATGATGTTTTCTTCCCATTGAGAAGAGTTACTCTCAGCCGTTCGTCCGTTTTCCGACTGTTGGTCAGATATTAATGCTGTTACTTTTTCTGTAAATTGTGAAGCTCAGCGGGCAGTTTTCCTGAATGAAAATAAGCAGAATTTCTCAAGGATTTAGATCTTTCTCTGGTATATCTATTCGTATATCGATGTACACATAGTTTAGTGTTTTCCTTAAAAAAAAAAAAATGAGGCTGGCGATGGCACAGGCACCTGCTGTGACTGTCCAGGTCAGCTGCGTGGAAGCCTGGGGCATTATGTCACTTTCTCCATGATGCAGAGCCCACATTACTCTTTCTACAGAGAAGGGAGTGCCACGCATTTGAGACGAATTTTCCTGCACTCTGAATGATATGTGTGCTTTTTATGTTTATGAAACTACCATCCAGCAAAAAATAGCAGCCTAATATTTTGACATGAAGGTCATTTGAAAGTTTTACTGCCTGCAAGTGTGATCCATTTTGTTGACAAAAAGCTCTCCCAGGGCTCTTTACGAGGCCCCGCCTGCCCGACTTTCTCTGAGTCTGGAGTCCCTGTCCCCTCCCCCCTCCCCACCTTCCACCAGCCTAATTAGCAGCTCATTAAGGCTGTCCTAATGAATTATGTGTCAGCATTAAGAAAGGATTCGGGACAAATGTCAGTGTCAGTGCAGAGGGGAGGGAACAGAGCAGGGGCACGAGGTCACCAACTCCGTCCACTCGGCCACCACAGCTAGCGTGATGCACCGGCTCAGTGCGCACCCCGGAAATGCATCCACGCTTCGGCCTCCACGAGGTTCAGACTGATGTCGACATGCCCTTGGGAAGAGCTGGCTCCCGAAGGCTCCTTGGCTTTGCAGACACAGAAATTCCCCCGAAGGTGGCGTAGCACCCACGTGTCTGGGTGGATGCCCACGTGTGGGTGGCGGGGGCAGTGGGAGCCAAGGGCACTCAGGGCATCCAGCGGGGACTCAGGCAGGCTGGGAGCACGTGGACTTTCTGCCGAGATGACCAGTCACTAACGCTGGCGCACTGTCTGCCTCCATCTCTTTAAAAAACACCCACCTGCAGCCACACTTTTACCTCGGGCTGATTTTATTCTTACGGGTGTTTCAGAGAACAAAATAAGATACGCCCGTTTTTCTTCAACCTTCGGGACACAGGAACCATCACTGCCCTGAGACGGCCTTTCACGCCTCGCTTGTTCCTAGCGTTAATAATAACAGGATGACACAGGCAGCAGCTCCCAACGAAGTCAGATCTCACGACCCAGCCGAAAACCGAATTACAGCACAGAGTGCAGCGACACATTTTAAAATGCCAAACGTCTTTTAAAGGGCTTGGTTTTTATTTTTTTCCCCTGCATTCTGAATTGTGTCAGTGATATCGATCATAAGGGTATTATTTTCTTATTTCAATAACGGCCCACATCTCAAGCCTTTTACGTAGTAAGTTTCTCAAGAAAAGAAATGCCAAGCTTTTATAAATCACATCACGAGCATTTGACTTTTTTTNGTCGTTGCTGACCACGGCCAGGAGGCGGCCGCCCTGTCCCTCCCCAGCCCTCGCCCGGCCCACTCACCTGCCACACTCCGTGCTCGGGTCCTTAGCACACGCCGCTTCTTCACTCCTCCTGTTCATTTTCCTTTCGTGGCGGCCTGCACAGCGCAGGCCCTTACAGACTAAGGATAGAGGAAGCCTGCTTTGAAAGCGGGCAGGGACGCACCCAAACGCTGAGCCGGAAGAGGACAGGGAGCTGGAAGCAGGCCAGGGCGAGGACCCCTCACGTTAGCTGCACGTTCCTTCATCCACGCGGTGCGGAAATGATTTCTTTTCCTGGAAAGATCCACGTGATGAGGATTCACAACATGACACGCTTAGAACAGCATCGGCGCGGTCCTCCCTAAGAGAATGGACTAGAGCATAGGGCCTTAACCGTCCATGCATAGTTGATGTTGAAGGTGTTATCGATGGACCAGGCACCAGGCAGCGACAATTCATGAATTCTCACAACGGCCGGAAAACGTAGGCATTGCTCCCTCGTCGCAGACGGAGAAGTCGGAGTCGCCGCCCGAGGGGACGACGGTAAATGGCACCGGAAATCTCGGACGAAGGCTGCCCGTGCTGGGGACCGCACTGTTTTTTATTACTATTTTATTGTGGTGAGAACACTTAACATGGATCCACCCTCTAAACAAACTTTTAAGGGCACAATACAGAGCGTTGCCTGTCGGTACCACGGGGAGCAGCAGGTCTCACCTGAAACTCCATGCCTGCTGGTTGGAACCCCTGTCCCCCCAACTCGGCCCCCGAAAACCACCATTTCTCTCTGCCTCTGCGAATTCGCCTGTTTTCAACACCTCACGTAAGTGGAATCGTGCAGAGTTTGTCCTTCCGTGACTGGCTCGGTTCACTTAGCATGATGTCCGCTAGGTCACCCACGCCGTTGCATCCTGCAGAACTGACTTGTTCTTCACGGCGGGATGACATCTGTGGTACACGCGGGCCACCCTTCCCTACAGACACCCAGGTGGTCTCCACGTCTCGGCCATTGCGACCAGTGCTGCAGTGACCGTGGAGGTGCAGAGACCTCTTTGAGGTGCCGATTTCAAGTATTTCGCATTAATACGCAGAAATGGGGTTGCTGGATGACATGGTGGCTCTGTTTTCGGTTTTGAAGACCGTTCACTGCGTTTTCTGCAGCGCGTGCGGCATTTCGCAATCCCACCGACAGTGGGCAGGGTTCCCTCCTCTCCACACCCTCGCCCACGCTTGTCTCTGTTTAATGTTCTTGGTGATAGTCATCCTAACAGCTGTGAGATGACCTCTCCATGTCCCTGGGGTCTCAGACCACGCCAGACGCCCAGGAGAAGTGTGGCCCCGCCTATGAGCACCTTCAATACCAGTAAAGGCGTTTGGTCAAGGCCGGGGTGTGCTGGGCGCTGGGGCGGGCAGATGTGCTCGCCGGCAGACTTGAAAACGCAAAATCAGAACCTGGCAGCAGCCGGACACACTAGCTCTCTGCTCCTGGGAGCCTCACGTCCGTCCGGGTCTGGAAAGCGGAGAGAAGAGCTGCCTGCATCCCCGACGACGTCTGCCCACCCCAGCCCGGGGTGGGGGACACTGAAAACAGCATCGAGTCCAAACGCAGAAACGACTCTTCCCTCCAGAACGCTGGGCGCCTCCTGCACGGACTTTGTTGGTTTTGGAGTGTGTGGTGGGTTTTGTTAGGGGTCGAGTTTTCTGTATGGTGGGCTCCCAGGCCCGCAGGAGAAGGGACATGTCTGTTTCCCCTTGAGTGGGAGGGGAGGCCCCACTGGAGAGTGACAGCACCAGCCCTCGGGAGGGGCTGTATCTCCCGGGCCATCGGAGTCTGCGCCCATCAGCAGTGGCTGGTGGCTGGGGAGATGTGTTTAGATAGAGCAGCCAGCAGCGCCAGATAACAAGCCCCCCCCAAAGTCAGCCCACTCAAAGGACGGCATTGATTGCCGCCCGCGGCCCGGCCCCACCTTCCTCAGCTCTCCACTCCTCTCTCCGTCCCTCTCACACGGCAAGGCCGCTGGCTGGGATAATCTGCCTGTGGAAAGGCCATTGTGCCTGTACAAGCATCGTGTTATTTGCTGAATGGAATTTATCAGCATCTCTCCAACCCCGGCCCTCCCACCTGCCCTCGGGGGCGGCCTCCCTCGCAGCCAGGCCCAGGCTCCACCGTCCCCCTTGCTCTCTCGTGGAGCCGGGCAGGCAGGGCCGGGAGCCGGGCTGACAACACCACGCAGGCCTCCTGCCTGGACGAGGGACCCCCGCAGCGGTGCCCAGAACCACGGCACACACCTCACCAGAGCCATCGGTCACCGCTCCGAGCTTCAAAGTTCACCGCTGAAATGGAGAGGCCGCCGAGCCCAGCTCCGGGCTGTGGAGACGCCACGCCAGCCGCCCAGCCACGCGATGACGCCGACTTCCCAGACGGCCCTGTGGGGTGACCTTGCCGGCACAGGGAACCAAGTCTGACCTTCACAGTGGCCCTGGGAAAGCTTCTCCCTGATGATACCGCATCACCGCACGTCCCAGAAATCAGAGGTGGTGGTTCTAACAGAAACGGGGCAGGGCGTGTGCTTGGCTCTCCAGACGGCTCCACGGAAGGCCTGCTGGACTGCTACGTGAGCAAGCGAGCCGGCCATGCCGCGCCGCTGAGATCCCAGGGTCCAGTGATCCCGTGAGCGGTGGGCAGCAATAAGAAAACCGCCCCGTGCTTCCTCTCCAGGCCGTCTGCTGCCATTGCTCAGGTCGCTGAAGCTCCAAGTCGTGTCGGCTGGCCTGGAATTGATTTTAATGTTAAAAAAAAATACTGCGATGGTGAATATCACACACTTCCCTCTAAGGCTCAACATCGATTTTCCAGGACCTTTTCGGGGGAAGGAGGTCTTGCTTGTAGAAGATGCCTTCTAAAAAAGGCTCAAATCCTCCTACGTTCAACTCGGAAATATGCCACAAGGACACATAATTGTGTAGACGTTATGTGCAACACACGGATCGAGAGAAAATGATAATTCTTCAATGGATCTTCACACACATTCGCTGAGCTGCAGAATGACGGGGGAGGGTGTGTAAGGAGCTATCCTTGCCCCAAAATACCTTCACGCGAGCAGTCGGGTTTAAGAGATAATGCGGACACTCCAAACCCGCTGGAGGCCTTGGTGAAGGACTCTGAGAGTTTGCCTTTCAAAGTCTACAGTGAGCTAGCGGGAGCCTCAGCTGGAAGTCCTGTTTACACATAAATGCCCATCTCACGCCCTCAGAGTAAGGCCGGCTGCCGCTTTCGCCTGGGAGAAAAGCCTTCAGCCTGTCTCTGCCCCAGCAGTGGCTTCCCAGAAGACACCCAGGCTCAGCCTCAGGGGTCTGGTTCTCCTGCTGCCCCCAGCGACTGTGGGGTGAGCCACGTCTGCTTGGGGCTCGCCCTGAGGTTACCAAGTCCTCTCCGGTCCCACTCAGGACCCGCAAGGAGAGCCGGGGAGCTCGCCCGGGGAGGGGGCGGGGAATCCATCAGCAGTCCCGGCCCCCCGCCCCCTCCCCAGATCGCTCACTATCAGGAGGCTTCGATGACTGTGCCTCTGTGTCGCTGTCACCCTGTCCTATGACTACTGGGGCGAGTCATATGAAATTGCCATTTTCGTAAATCAAAACTCGGCCAATGTGACCAATTTCATGTGATTCAGCTTAATGTAACACAAGATATTTAGAAACCAGGAGGGCTGCTATAGCGCCAACATGACAATGCTGTGGCTCGCGGGTTTCCTGCTGCATCACAGGATGTGCTTCGTGCTCCGCACACGGCCTCCGGGTCCCCATCCTCCTCCTAGACGCCCCGCTTCCCTCCTCGAGAGCGAAGACCCACACGCAATGACACAACCTCACACGAAGACGCACCGTGCATTTTGAAAAGAGAGTGAAATATATGATATATTATAACACCAATTATCCTCTTTAACAGTGAACAAATTCTCATTATAAAACAATAGAAAATACAAGTAAGTAAAATATAGTCTACGTGTCCAGAAATGGTCCAATTTCAGATAGGGCCACATTTGAGGACGGACCTTGCCGGACACACTCAGCCAGGCTCCCGCTCGCTCCTATGCCAAATCCGAGGCCAACTTCTCGTCACCACGGCTACTCCCAGCACGGCGCACCGTTCCTGGCGGGTTCATAATCCTGATGAACAAAGACGAATTACGATTCTCTTCCCAGACTCTTAAAAGATTAACGTGTATGACTTTGAGCGTATGTTCTACCTAAAATATAAATGTTAAAGACTAACGTGTTCTTAGCCCCACCTCAGTAAATAACGTTTTTTTCCTTGCTCACCAAGCTCAATTTTCCTTGTCTCAATGCCATTTCATGCATTTTTTATATTTTAAATTCCAGTGGTGAGCATCATCAGTAGAGAATCTTAGGAAACCACTTAAGAGCCAAGGAAGCATTTGCTCTAGGCGGTGGGAACTGGGGACCAAGCCATTGGTTCAGGTCAAGAACCCTAAATTCTACAAGCATTCCCCACGGGTCATCTGCGTCTCGACTTGCGTGAAGCTGATTATTTCTTATTTCAGCCTTTATTTGTTTTTTCAATGACAGTTGACATTCGATAGTTTTTGTATGAGTTTCAGGTGTACAGCCTAGTAGTTCGACATTTACATAATTTATGAAGTGATCACCCCACTAAATATAGTACCCACTTGACACTGTACATACTTATTATAATGTTATTGACTATACTCCCTATGCTGCATTGTATATCCCGTGACTATTTCATAGCTGCCAATTTATACTTCTTAATCCCTTCACCTTTTTCACCCAGCCCCCCAACACCCCTCGCACCTGACAACCATCAATTTGTTCTCTGTTATTTATGAGTCTGTTTTCATTTTGTTTGTTTGTTTGTTTTGTGTTTTAGATCCCACATGTAAGTGAAATCACACGGTATTTGTCCTTGTCTGCACGTAGCATAATGCCCTCTAGGTCCATCCATGCTGTCACAATTGGCAAGATTTCATTTTTCAGGGCTGAGTAATATTTCATCGTATCTCTAACGCATAACTTTTCTATCCAATCATCTATCGACGGGCCCTCACGTCGCTCCCATATCTTCGCTGTTGTGAATAGCGCTGCCGTAAGCATAGGGTCGTATAGACCTTTTTGAAATTGCGTTTTGGTTTTCTTTGTATAAATATCCAAAAGTGGAGCTGCTGGGTCATTAGCAATCCCATTTTTAATATTTTGAGGAAACTCCAGACTGGTTTTCACAGTGGCTGCTCCGTTTTGCAGTCCCACCAATAACAGTGCAGGAGGGTTCCCATTTCTCCACGTCCTCGCCAACACTCGCTGTCTGCTGATTTATTGTCGACAGCCATTCTGACAGGTGAGAGGTGATATCTCATTTAATTCGGTTTAAATTGCATTTTTGTGGTTTTAATTTGCATTTCTCTGATGATGAGCGACATTGAGCCTCTTTTCATATGTCTACTGGCCATCTGTATGTTCAAATCTGACTTCTTAAACCTTTAAAATGAAGGGGGAAAGTACATTGCCTTCCTCACCAGTAATTTCTACACTTTAGAAGTGAATGATCCATCGAGATTTAAAAAGAACATTGTGAGGAAATCTTTTTTGATTGTTCTTTTAGATAACAGCAGTTCATTGATCCGTCCATGTTTGAAGCTGGCAGTTCAAGGGGTGGGGGGAGCAGGTGGCCTTTGTATTTCCATCAGCGGTCTCTTTAAACACACCCAGCCCCCCACCCCCGGGGACCTGCATTCTGAATTCCACTGTCTGTCAAGTCCAAGGCAGCTCTCGCCAGTCTAGTGCGACCTGGCAAAGCCAAAGCCTGCGAAGGCCGAGCAGGCGTCCACAGCCCTCCTCCGTCCTTCCGTTTACACACCCTCCCTGGGCACTGGGGCAGGTGGCTTGAGGGAAAGGTGATCATTCTTCTTCCCCTGTGTGGACACTGACTAGCCATCACCATCATCCACGCATCGGTAACAGATACGGACTGGGGACCCATGATGCTCAAAGCTGGGACTGCACTGGGCCCTGGGAACAGGTGTCAGCGCAGAACAGTGGACCTACGGGAAGTTCGCTCTGCTTGGTGACTGTGCCCTTTCTGCCCGAGGGAGTGGAGAAAGGAGAAACGTAAGTATCATTCAGATTCAGCCACAACCGATTTCTACCACGGGGCTCAAAGGGCGAAAAGCCAAGGATCTGTTAAAGTCGCCTTACTCAAAGCAAACTTACAGTTAGTATTCGGTGAGTGGGTTTTCACGATGAGGCTACAGTAGGCTGATAACGCACCCCCTCCGAGGGCCCACCTCTCTCTAAATTCCAGCCCCCAGGAACTTTCCCCTGGGATGTCACTTGGACCAAGCTTATCCCCGAAGTTAATGTAAACAGAATCTGCCAAAGACAGGGTGCGCTGCTTCTCAAAGAAAAACACCTGTCTACCGTTGGGTCGCTCCCGGTTCCATATGGACGTCCTGTCACGTCCTGATAGGCGGGGGGCTCTGTGTCTCTGCACACCTGTTCTCCCGGGGACCACAGAAGCCGCGGTGATGCGCTTCTCCCCCTGCCATCGACTCTCCAGGCCCCGCGTGGGTAGGACAGAGAGAAGCTTCCCGCGGGAGGGGTCGGGGGGTGGCACAGGGGCCCAGGCGGCAGAGTCTCCGCTCCGCTGACAGGGAGGCGTGTGCTCCCGCTGTGCAGCCTCTTGGCTGCCATCACAATTTCGCACCCAGGATCAGCTCAGTGGTACAGGGAGCGTCACCCAGGCTGCATGAAACCACCTTGAAGAAGATAAGTGTGTCATGTCACGCAGTGAAGAAACACTTTGTAGTGCCGCTTGCCACGTATTGGCTCAGCGATCTCGAAAAAGGTACTGGAAAAAAAATGTTCTGCTTTGTTTAAACTAGGAAAAACTAATATTTACCTCAAAATCAGGCTCTATGGCTTATAAGCTAAGCGATTCGGGGAAATCATGAACCTTCACTAAACACCCACTTTCTTACCTAGAAGATGAGGCTAATCGTATAATTACCATTCTTACTTTACAGAGTCATTACATGAATTAAGAAAATTCATGTGAAATACTTAGCATAATACTTGGAAGATTGTAGGCATTCATTAAATGTTAAACAATATTTATGTGTTCACCACCCATCTGTTCATTTATTATTTAACAAAGGAGTGGGAATTAAGGAAGAAAAGATATGCAGAATGCTGAGCTAAATGCCCAGCACACAGTAGGTGCTTGACGTAATTTAATCTCTCTTCCTTTTTCACAAACGGGGAAACTAAGACACAGAGGCACCTGCCCAACCTACTCAGTTCAGTGTCGCTGCTAAGACCTCTGCATCAAGCAAGTCCCCCGCAGAAGAAATTGAAAATGAGAAAGAGAATCTTGGATCCGCTTTGATTGACTTCGGGTCAAGCTCAAGGAGCAGGTGGACTGAAGTAAAAGTCCATCTTGCCAACTTAAAAGCTCTGCTCTTGACCTCTGAGGATGGGGAGGTCTTTGAACTCATCTCAGTTTCTGAGTCTTTGGCCAGAAAGGAAAATTTCTCAGCTGCCTTTTTTATGCCTTCAAAATGAATTAATTTTCTAAATGGAAAATGGAAGTAATTAGGTTATAGACTGAGTGACATTTACTAAGGTGAAAAGAAGGGAAATTTTTATATCCTTTATTAAACCGTTATTAGATGTATTAAGCAATATGGAGTAATCACTTTTATTCTTCTAAATGTGATTATTCTTTTCATGCCAAGGCAAGCTCCAGCTTGCAAGGATCCAGCAGACCATGACTACTCAAGAAAGCACCACGTCACCTCTGCGACCTGCTTCCCAGGGCCACCTGGCTCCCTGGGCAGGTGGGACGGATGCTCGAGGCCAGGGGAGTCTGGTTCTCACGGCGGCACTCAGCTTCCTGCACACACCTGGGCGTGCCCTTCCCGCAGATGGTTCATTTTTCCCTCCTGCCCTGTCCAACAAGGAGCTCAACCGTTGACGCAAAACGAGTTCGAATAGCACCTACTATGTGCCAGACACCACTCTGAGGTCTGCGGACGAGGCTTCTCACCTTCGTGGACTCTGCCGTCCAGGACGGGAAGCCAGACGGCACATGAGAGGAGCAGGCTCTGGAGTAAGTCGGCGGGTCACTGCCGGGGAGGGAAGGGACAGACAGTCCCAGGGAGAGGTGCTGTGTCAGGGAGCGGCTGGGGGAGGAAGGGAGCCAGCCAGCAGCTGACTAGAAAGGTCCTGGAGGCGGAAGGATCATCACGTGAAAGGCCCTGCCACGTGGCCTGGGGTGCAGGGAACCCCGGGCAGGAGCCATCAAGGGACTGGGTAGGGCTTGGTGTAAGCAGGACCCGAGAGAGGGGGCGGGAGTCACTGCGAAGGTTTGACTCTTATTCTGCATAAGACACAGGCCACCTGGAGTCTGTCGGCCGGGGAATTCCCCCTTAAGAAAACACAGAAGTCCGTAGACAAGGGTTACATGGGCAGTTTCAGAAACCAATATATCCCCAATAAGCCTTGCTTCCTAGCTCTATCCCCTAAGCGACAAACGACACCTTTGTCTGAAATGTACAGTTCCTACTCCCCGATCCTAATTCTTCGGGGTCTCGACAAGCCAAGGAGAGCATGGAAATAGCAGCCGGCACAGAGATTAGATCTGTTTTTAGAAAACTGACTGCTCAGGAGCCTAGAAAGAAACTTCTGTGGCTACTGTTGCAAAGCTGTCACCTGAACAGGTCTCTGCATCTCCCCGAGCCCCAGTTCACGTTCGTGAAATGAGTTATTGCGAAGATTATGTGCGGTAACGCATTTAAACTGTCTGATATCAACTTAGCACTTAATAAACAGCAGCCGCTTTTATTGAAAGAACAACTTCTTGCTTCTAAGTACTTTTCCATCTCTCATTCTGTGCTCCTGAGCTTTCTTCCTACCCGGAGAAGGCTCCTTGGTCCCCACCCCGAGACCCACACCCCCGATCCCACGACTCTGCCACGTCGGGGTCAACGCTACCATCTTCCTCAAGGCGTTGCTTCCACGCTGTCAATCAAGAGTCCTCCCCAGGGGAAACTTGGGGACAAGTTTGGTTGTCACGGCAGAGGCAGTGCTATTAGCTTCGAGTGGACACAGGCCAGGGAGGCCAGTAACCATCCTACAGGCGCAGGACGGCCCCCCGCAGGGGGTCACCTGGCCGTACATGCGGGAGTGCCGCAGCTGACAACCCTGCCGTAGACAGTCAGTGTGGCGTCACACTTTTTCCGTGCGTGACATATGAATATAGCAGCGTGAATGACCACACACACGCACACAGGTGTATTTCTGCTTCCTTTTAGTAGGCTGTCTGGTTCACACCCCAGGTCACTCCGGTGCAGTTCTTGACACGTAGAAAGCACCATTATCGAGTGAGTTTCCCGAAGCGGAATTTTACGGGAACGATTCCATCATTCGGCTCCTACTGAAACTGCTGACCTGAGGGCCCGAGATTTGGACGCCAGGTAAAAATTTCCATAGCGTGGTCTTTAAATTTCCAGATACAGTTCGCGAGGCCCTTGCATTCGAAGTGGGCTAAATAAGATAAAATCAACTCCACGTTCTCTTGTCGTTGTTTGCGACTGCACATCACAGGCGTCGTGGGGTCAGAATAGAGGACATGTTTCCTCTAATCAGCATCTCGGGTGGGAGAACACGGCAAGCTGCTGGGGACGGAGGCCTCGCTGAAGCAGAGCTGAGACCAGGCGGCTGGCGGGGGCGCGAGGGGCGCGAGGTGGCAGGGGCCAGGGCTGCGATCATGTCGCCACGGCCGAGGCTTTCTCCTCTGCAGGAAAGTTAGGCTGCTCCGTGCAGCTTCTGTGTCCATGATGGGCAGATGCAGAAGCAAGCGCAATGCTCATGTCAACCCCCGCTTGCCCCGTGGCTGGCGCCTCTTGGTCGTGCATGAAAATCACAGCCACTTGTGGGGGCCCTGTCCTTCTCTTCCAGCTCACCCCACATTATCGATATTGCTTTTCTCTGGAGCAATGTGTCATTGCTACACAGGAGTCCAAGGGCACTTGGAAACGAAAGGGCTTGTTGACAGCGAAACCCAGAAGCAGTAATGGGTGAGGAGAAGCCAGCCTGAAGAGACGGTTTCTGTAGGGAGGAGACACGGGGACACCCCGGTCCCACAGATGCAGCCAGGGTTTCATGTCAAGGACACGTGTTTGGATATAGAAGAAGATGGCGATCCATGCTCCCGAATCTTGACAGAGAAAAGACTATGTGGGCAGAAAGCGGTGTTTGCATAAAGTCTAGAGAAAGGGGAGTTGTCGCCACCTACCTCCCCACCTCCTTCTGGAAGCTTCCAGATCACGGCTTTCTTCACGGCTGCGTCTTCGCCCCTCTCCCTCGCAGCCCCTCCGCTCGCTGCTCTTCCTTTCTGCGTCAAATGGAAGGCAGCTGCGCCCACCTCACCGCGCAGCAGGTGCCACACTGCGCGTCCTTGGCCTTCTGCACGTTCGAGGTCCCCTTTCATCTCTGCCCAGATGCAGCTGCCATTTTTTTTTTTTTGGCACAGTTAATCTTAACCGTTAGGAAGAAAGCCATTTAAATAAATGTATATGGATGCGTTCCTGACTAAAATAGCTCATTAGCCCTTCAAAAGGCATCTGGCATTTTGGGGGGCCGTGGTAAACCGAAGGACTCAACACTAAGCTCGTTGATTTCACAGCAAACCGAGACGCTTCTGCCCAGCGCTGACCAGGAGTCCGCCTCCCCCCGCGAGCGGCCCTGGGCCTCAGCGTTTCGTAGCTTCGCCTCCTACTCCCGAAACTAGAGCTTCTCCGAGCGATTTGCACACAATTTCCAGGCATCGCTGGCCACCGTCACCCAGGGCAGCTTCGCTCTAGCCGAGCCACAGGCCGTCTCTGCCCCATCTGGGCACACCGATACGAACTCAGGTCGCTCAGCGCTCTGCCCCCTGCCCCTCACGTACATCGTCCCCTGTCCTGAAGTCACCGGGGCGGTTAGGACATAGCCACACTCTTCTGCATGTGGGGTCAGCGGGACGTAGCAGCAGCAACAGCCACCCGAACTGTCTGAAGGCTCCTGACACCATGCGGAGTTCACCTGATTTCTATCATGTAGCCCAGGGGACCATGTTTGCCTCCTATGATGTGCACGCACACGCGCGTGCGCGCGCACACACACACACACACACACACCCCCCAGAATTATCCCTCCGATCCTCAGCCTGAGACACTTGCGGTCATGAATTCGGATGGACTCCTTAACAAATCAGACCTGGGTTCGAATCTCAGATCTATCATCTGATACCTCTGCCACTTTGAACCAGGCATCTGATCCTTTACATTTTAAACATGCTGTTATCTAAAATGGGCTGAGAACGGTAACGGCCTCCTTGGAAGGATAGACATAGTAACCGCCAAACCCGACACCTGGGCTCGTGGACGCGCCCAACACCCATGAGCCCAGCTGGAGTCGCGCTGTTGCCGTCACTCGCTTCCGGTCAAGCTCCAGGAGCACCCCTGGGACCCCACGCTAGGACCCGGGGGGACAGGCTTCCGCTCCTCCACCCACACTGCCCAGCGTCTCCCAGTCAGATGCCCTCCAGTCAGTCATCGCTGGCAGACGCATTTCTTCAATGTTCTTATGCACGAGCCCGCCCATCCCCTCTAGGCTGGTGATTTTCCTAGAAGAGACAAAAAGGAGAAGCAGATGTGTTTAAAAGGAGAAAATCACAGTAGCGTGGATGGATGATGGCGAAGCAAACTGTTATCCGCTTCCAGTGCTTTTGTGAGACTCGTCAGTCATTGTCTACTAAAGCCTCAAAGTAACGGAAGCCTCCGTTTCCCTCCTGCCTCCCTCTGCCCCACCCCCTGCAGCTGTCACCCCCCTCTGCAGCATGGGGACCAACCCCACCAGGAAGCCAAGGACCACTGAGTCTCATCTCTGTTTCTTTAAAAACTGTGCCGTAAGTGAAAAGCTCACGGCATTAAGAAGTGCAAAAATCAATCCTACAACATGTTTAAGAAGGATAAATTCTATAGGAAGCCCTAAAATCATGACTGTGTCGGAGAAAATGGTTTTATCGTTGGCATCTTGGTGGCAGATAAAATTACAGTATTGGAAACATGACAATGGAGTAATTCAAAGGAAATTAGGAAAGGGGGGTGGGAAACCTGTTTCTAATCCATGCAGCTTTCTTCAAAGAGTGGGCTTGGGATCGGCTGTCCCGTAAAGAACCCATGGCTCTTCCAGCAGCAAGGTGAAAGCTCTAGTCCAGGCAAGTGGCTGGACGAGCGTGGTAAAGCTGTCTCAGGGAGGGTGCTGTCCAGGATGTAGCGTCTCATGGTAAGAATTTGCGGACGCCCCGGAAACCCCACAGCATCTCCTCCCCCGCCCCTCGCTGCCCAGCTATCGGCTGTCACTTTTACCCACCCGAGAGCCCTTGCAGGAGACCTCACCCTTCCCTGTGGGCTTGCCTTCCACAGGACCGCCCGCAGGTGTCCCCTTCCTTGTCCCTTCCAGCGAGAGGAGGAAGCTGAGCTGAGTGTCAGGCCTTGTCATCTCGATGGCGCGCAGACACCCTGCAGTGATGTCGCCAGCCATGGCAGTTCAGAGATGTCAGCTACCAGCAGCCCAATTCATCAGGAAACTAGAAATATGACAGTCCTTGGAGATACGCAGAGAGACGAGCAGAGCCAATGTGGGCCTGTCAAATTAAGAAAAATAGAAGCCGGAGGACCATTTCCAAGATGTTCTCATGAGTTCTGAGTTGGGAGGAAAGAGCAGCCATGATTTTGGAGGGAATTACGACCAAGCGTCCCGGGATCTGATCCGGGGCGTACGCGGGGCCAGCTCACGCTTCGTCTCCCACCTCGCTCCAGTCCGGCATCCATGAGCTCTAACCGATGGCCAGGTCGGAATGTGTTTCGAAACCAAGAAGTAGATCAGAGCATATTTCACGAAGCATTTGTATTCGCCTGAAATGCCGTGCGACTCTACGATAGCGAGAACGGGTCCACCTATGCGAACGCCCCGCAAGCACCCAGCTCCTCTGTGTGTGACGCCACCCTGGGAGCTGCAGGCCAAGAAATCCGACGTTCGTGTCAGAAAGACTCTTAACTTCTACTGGGATAATTAGACAAAGCCGCAAAGGGCTATGGAAAACGGAGCAAAGGGTCAGTGTCGGTGAGAAGCAAAGTCGCCACAGGGCTTCAAAGGAGAGGTCGCTTCAGGTCAAGGGATCTGAGAAAGGTTTTCAGTCAGCACTGGCCTCGAGGACAGAAGTTAAGAAATTATCTCAAAAAAAAAAAAAAAAAAAAAAAAAAAAAACAGAAAGTTAGAAATGTAGGATGAGTGAATTCTAGCCTGAGGAAATCACAAAAATAAAGGCATAGTCTTAAGAAAGTGCAGGTATAAAGGGAATGTATCTACCCACTCATTAGTTAATTCGACATTTATCAAGAACGGTCCTGTGCCAGGTCCCGCTCTAGGCATGGGAAGCAGGACAGTGAACGGAGGTGACTGTCCTAGAGCTTAGAGATAAGTCATAAATTCATCAACTGAAAAACATCACAGAGTAATGAGTGACAATCGGAAGAGAGTGATGGGAAAGAGAGTGACACTCAGACAGAGATCGGCACGTTGTGGCGCCGGCCACAGGAAAGCAGGTGTGCTGGTGGAAGGGAGAGCCAGCCGGCATGGGGGCCCAGAGCGAGCATGACCTTGACTGCTGGCAGAAGGACAGCGTAGCTGGAACGTAGGAGGGGCGGGGGTAGGGGCCCTGGGTGAGGACAGAGTGGGCAGCGACAGTGAGCTACATGGGTCAGGGTACGGTGGATTTCGTTTGAGGTGAGCTGGGACACCTGTGGGGCATTCTAAGCAGGGAGGACGTGACCTGATTCATATTTTTGAAGGATGATCCTGGGTCCTGTGTGGTAATGGCCAGGATGGAAGCAGGAACTCCCGAGCGTTGGCGGTGACGCACACAAGTGAGGCGAACTGGGTGGTCAAGGATGTTCCCCAAGTTCAAATCGATGGGACTCACTAATGTCCTTGGTCTGAGCCCGGGCTCTAAGGAGAAGAACGATAGAGCACTCCAAGACGTTCGCCTTATGCAGCTGGCGGGCCCATTGTCTGAGACGGGGTCGACCGTGGGGAGGCATGCTTAGAAGGACAATGCTATTTTGGGCAAATTAAATTTGAGATTACCATGTGTAGCCTCAAGAAGAAACACACACACACAGAATTTGTTATGAAAGAGAAATAGAAAAATAAGGCAGAGTGGAGTAAGCTTTTTCGGTCTTAAGATCAGAAATACTAGAACATTTTTACATACTTCTGTCCATCCAAATACAGTGAGTAAATCAGAAATATATGTCATAATTCATAGCCATTTCTGATACAGAAAGAACATAGAATAATTAGCTGTAAGAAACTCAAAAAATAAAAAAAGAAAGAAAGAAAGAAAAAAAAGTAGAGAAACTCAAGAAATGAAAATTAAAACAAGAATAAGATAGTATTTTTCACCTAACGGAAGAATGGGAAATTTTTTTAATATCAATAACACCCAATGTGGAGGCAGATTTGGGAAAACGGGCACTCTTGTGACCTTTCTTTTTCATTTTTTTTTTCATCTTTTTTTAGGCGAGGCAACGCTTGGCTGACCTCACAGACTGCAAGGACCTTGTCATCTTACAATCTCTTTTTTTTTTTTAATTTTTTAAAATTTATTTTTATTTATTTATTTTTTTACGCCTACAGCACCTGGTCTTCCCAGGTGGTCTCCCATCCAAGTACTAACCAGGCCCGACCCTGCTTAGCTTCTGAGATCAGATGGAATCGGGCTTGTTCAGGGTGGCGTGGCCGTAGACTCTTACGCACTTTTGACAGAAGTATAAATTACTATAATATTTTCTGAAATCAGTTTGGAGATCGCTATCAAAAGCGATTAGATGAAACGATCCTATTTTAAAAGTATCCTGCAGAAACATGCAGATAAATGGTCAAAACTGGATGGATAAGGATCTTCATCGCCCCATTTTTGATAAGGAGTAAGGAAGTAAATCATTTTGCATCCACATAAAGAAATACTCTTGAAACACACTGACATACAAAGATATCTGTGTTTTAAGTGGAAAAGAGGCAAATTGCATGATAATATGGTTCTGACTTCATTATAAATGTTTTTTATTTAGCCCAGACGTATGTAAAATTTTATAAATGTGAAAAGGAATTAGAAAGGCACACGTCGGATCATTCTCTGACACTCCCCAGGGAAGGTGGAAACGAGAAGGGGAGACTTTCTTTTCACCGTGTATATTTCAGTATGATTTGAATTTGTATAATGAGAGAGATAACTTAAAATCAACATTTGAAATCAAAGGCAAATATTGGAAATTTGGACAAGACAGAACAAAAAGAGTAGAACTCAGAGCACTAAGCTAATAAACCAATTTTTTTGACATGCGTATCTTCTTAGAAGCGCTAAATACATGTCTTGAAATCTACCTTGATGGATCAATCAGATTCACAAAGATTTATCGGAAAAAAAAGCTCATTGCCACATCGCTCACAGTGGTAAAAAATGTAAAGAAACTTATTATTTGATATTAGAGTAATCATTTTGTTAATCACATTCAAATAGTCAATGGAATGTAAGGCAGCATCCAAACTCACGTTTTCGAAGATTATTGAATGACATGGAGAAATATTTACAATATGTGCTAAGTATAAAAAAAACGAGATGCGAATGTCTTCGCACTGCATGATCCCTGTGTTACAGTCCCGTGGGTGTATATACGTCTATGAAAAATAACATTAGAAGAAAGTCATCCAAAAAGCTAACAGCGATTACTTCTCGGAGACAAAATTAGAATTTAACATATTTTTTTTATAATTCTAGTTTTTTCCTGAATGTTCTTCAATGAGCATGCGTTCCTTTTAGAATCAGAATGTTTTAAATAAGAGAAGAAATAATAGCTTCGTACACCTGTTGGTCCCAAAGCTCCCTGAATTTTATTTTGTCCTTTTGCTCAACTTGAAAAGCCTCTGAAGATAACTCAACTAAAGGGAAAACGGCCTCAATAAAGCAGCTACGTCTCACACATTCGTCACTTTCTACAGAGTTCCATGCGTCTTCTCGTTGTTGAGAGCCACGATGTCCGGGGTACCCGCAGCACCTCCCAGAGATGAATGAGCCCGCCCACCAGATGGCATCTGTTAGGGCGACGGAAGGTCATTCCTCAGCAGAGATCGAAATGAGTGTTATTTACCCGAACAAACGCCAATTGCGCTATGGCCGTGTGAATCACCGATGGCGCACGCAGGTGTGAATCACGTGCACACAGGTATAAATCATGTGCACGCGTGTGGAACCGAAGGGCAAGCGTGGATGACACCTTGTCCGTCTCTATCCCATGTCCTAAAGCAAGTCAGGTTCCAGCAAAAGACAGGTCATTCCACTTATAACCCATACCAAATCCACCCCACTCGTCCTAAACCACAAGAATTGCATATGGCCGGGTGTGCTGCTGATGTCCCAATGTCTGCAAGGTGCGCTTCGAACAGCCTCAGGCTCCGCTGGACCCTGCCGCAACAGAATTAATCACCGCAGGCCTGTCTACAAATCGCCCTTGCCGTGCCCCTGACTGAGCGACAGTCTCAGAGTCACACCAGCTCATTCTCCGAGTTCGCACTCAAGCTCGGCAGGAGTCATGCTGTGAGTCCCTTGTAAAAAGCCGCCAAACACCGGGTGGTGGCACCTGACGTTTATTATATACTTTCATCATCGTAACAGTCCCGTGAGACAGGGAGCCAGTGTAGACCCACTTCATAGATGAGGAGCTAGGACTCAGAGAGGTTAAGACACATGTCCAACGTCACGCAGCTCACAGATGGTGAGGCTGGGACTTGAATTCAGGTGACCTGGCTCTGAGTCCCCAGGTTTATCTGCTGTGTCTGATACAATACCACGTGGGTTGAACACTGCCAGGGCCACAGAGCCATTGTTATGACAATATGAAGCGTATTTTTCTCATTACTTTGGACACACTTAGCTTTCGGTGAATATAGTAATATAAGGCGTCAGCATCAGGGAAGGACGTACACGGCTTTCTAGGCGCTTCTGTTTCTCCTCACGCCTCTGTTCTACCGTCATGTCCCTCGGTCCAGGGGAAAATAATTCCTGCCGCTATTGTCTTCACATGCTAATCAGAGTTAAGTGTGAAAATCACTTTAAACCCTAAGTTGTCTATATATTAGTGCTTGATTACAGCATATCATTTGCCCAGAACGAGTACCGGACGCTGGAGATGAATCCCCTCCTTAGCCCGTCAGTAAGGGTACCGTCCTGGCGCTCACTCACTCGCTCCTTGAAACACAAGAAACACGACAAACGATGATATTTGTGCTTTCTCATTTCTTAATCAAATGGATTAAACGGAAAGATAAAGAGCCATTTTTAAACCGTGAATTTTCTCGTCTTTTGTAAGCTTTGTAAGAACATCCGTTTCGTGGAACAGATATCGCCGTGTGGTCCATCGCATACCTTGAAATTAAGGTATATTCTAGTGTCTGTATCGGTGACATTTGATGTTTTACCTGCGAACTTGCTACATGTCACGGAAGCCACTCGCTTCCCAAGGATCTTCAATCATGTGCCACAGGACAAACGTCCATTTGCATGTCCCCCATCCCCTCTCGCTCCTTGTGACTTCCAGCACTGTATTAAACACAACCATAGTGATCGTGATGGCAGAAGATACCACAGACGCACAGCCCGGGCTTTGTGTAACGAGGTCCAGTCACGCTCCGCTTGGCCGATCTCAGGTCCCTGAGCACAGGTCCCTGGACTCCTGTCACTGCTGTCCCATCTGGAAAGGCTCTGCATGGTTCTCACCCCCACACCCTGCCTTGCCCGGCCCAAATTTCTTTTAGTCAAAGAAAATCCTATAAAAACCTTAAAACACACATGTCTTCAGTATCTCTCAGCTGTCGCTTGGCACGAGCCCCAGACCCTAAACTGGGGAGGTGTTTCAGGCCATCCCATCTCAACAAAAACCTTCCAGGCGTAGCCGATGCAAACCTCCTCGCCTCTGCAATTCCCCAGGCTCCATCACCAGGGTACTGACCCCTCCGCGTCCCCTCACACCCGGGCTGGCCGGCCCGCTCTTCCACGTGCAGCTTCCGGAAACTCATTGAAAGACAAGTCCCAGCAGAAAACCCAAGACTCAAGGATGCCTGAAGGTGAGAGCGTGAATGTGCATCCGTTTTTACAGATGGAGGGGCGACGCAGAAACGCTCGGCGTCGTCCCCAGATAACGGGATGAGTCAGAGGAGCGTCCAGGAATAGACTGCAGATCTCTGTCTCCAATTACCACGTGGCATCTCTGCTCAGGGACTTCCGTGAGGGTACGGTGACCTCACACATATTCTCAGCCCAGAAATATTTGTCTCCAATCCTTTTCCATCTTCTCTCAAGCTATAATAAACTCTCCTTTAAATCTTTTTTTTTTTTTGACCCTTAAATTTGACAACTGAAAATCACTGTGAAAATTCTACTTATAAATGTGTGTTTACGAATTTGTAACTTTCTTTGGAGCTACTTACTGGTCATAAATTCAGAGCCCAAAAAGCCTTTCTTCCTGGCAAGATTGATGAGCACACCAAAGGCAGTCAGGAGATGTGCTCATTACACTGGCAGACAGACAAATGCCTCTGAAATGCCGCCAGCTCTCACACTTGACGTGGAGGACAGGAACATTCCCCAAGGCCTAGAAATGGACAAACTTGGACACGTAGGAAGAAGGAGAGAACGGAGGGAAGGAGGGAGGAACGGAGGGAGGAAGGGAGACCTGGCTTAGTGGTAATTACAGACCAGTCGATGAAAGTTTGATGTTTCATGAAATATTAGCATTTATTCCCAATAAAGGCTCCTTTGCAAGTGCACGCGGAGAATCAGGAGCGTACAGTGGGAGAAAACCCGTCCATCTCGTGCCTTCTCTGACAACGACAGGCTTCTGAGATGCAGGTTAAGCAGCGGGTACGAACTGTCGAGGCGTCAGAAAGAATGTCAACCTGGAAACAACGGAGAAAAGCAGAGGTCTGGGACATTCAGAAAGGCTCTCAATATCCTGTGCGGACGTCGCAAGGCAAAGGTGTCTGACGGGGTGAAGGGAGGAAGGTGAGTGACGATTCTCACTTCCTGTCTGAATGGATGGTTGGACGAGGAGGTGGGCGCATGCTTATCCAGGACGGCAAGCACGCGTGCCAGAGCGACCCGAAGGGGCCTCAACGAAAGTGACAAATCAGCCCCAGACCATGACAAAATGTGATACTGACATGTAAAAAGAAGAATTTTAGAGTGTTGCACCAGCAACTAGTTCTGACGAACAAGAGAAGGTGATTAATCTGGGTCCTTGCTTTAAAATACATAAATTAAGATAACAAAATGTCGCGAGGAGGAAGTCCAAGGGGTCTTCTTGATGTCGTTTGCCCACTAACGCTTCTAAGAGAATAAACGGTGCCTGCAAAGTGCCATGGGTGTCTGAAGACCGCATTTGCTTAAAATGAAGCATTCCTCCTGAAATTTGTGCTGCCACATTGATTGTCATAGTTAGTGCAAAGATAACTGTCAGACAAACCTCAGTGAATTTTTCAAATCCTTGATTAATGTCATATGAATCAATGGGTCCCCTTAATCTAAGAGAGGGGATGTTCTCATGGAACTCTAATCCTGAGAAACTCTAAAAAAAAGAAAAAAGGGCTCTGAAGACAAGTATAATAATAATAACAACAATAATAATATTAGCAACAACAACTCACACACACACACACATACACACACACACACACATTACACCAAGCACTGTTCTATGGACCAATATATGCAGAAGCCCAGCATACGCTGTGTCCCCCTTATCCATACATGACACGCATGACATCTTACACGCTGACAGCTCCTGTAGCAAGAAAAGAAACTTATTTAACTTCGATGAACGGGTGTGAAATGCTGAGGTATATTCATTAATCCATGCCACAGATAGTCATTGAATGCCATTTTTTGCCAGGCACTGAACTAAGCAAATATTAGAAACAGAGAGAATAGTAGAGAACTAAAAATTCAAATAAGACACACATTAAAAGGATAAACCAATAAAGCAGATAATGTAGTCTCGTTTTCATCAGAAACTGGAGGGCACAGAGAAAATGTGCTTTGCAGAGACCAAGGCACGGGAGCCATGTGCCAGCCGCAGTCTGTTCAGCGTTCCGCAGACAGGCTGAGGACTTTCGAGAACCCCTATCCCTCAGAATAAAAGATATTTTAATCATCTTTAAGTAAAGACCCTAAACAGTGTAAGTTTGCATCATCAAATGCAAAGGGAATTTGTTCAGCCGTAAGGAAATTTTCTCGTCTAAGTGCTCACGTGCCAGCGCAGGCCACCGAGAGAAGTCACTGTCCCCACAATCCCCACCAAAGGGACGCACTGCCATCTGCACCACGTGGCCTGACTTAGTTAAACTTAGGTCTGGAACTTCATTCTAGACCTTTCGTTGTGACCGCGAGGACCTGCAGAATGAAAATAGAAGGCGTGTGCCCACGTGCACGTGCCGGTGCATGTGTGTGCACGTGTGTGCACGTGCATAGACAGAAAGGAAGAAAATGGCCGGCAGGGGTCAGTCCCATCAGATAACTGTCAAAGACAAGGGCAGCTCCCTGCTTTCATTCCGGACTCAGAGGACAGGAATAGAGAAAACGAAGATGATAATTACCACGAGCCTCAGAATGGATGGCGGGCAAAATTCCCACACTTGATTATATCTATTTTCTCCCAACCACAGCAATTCCCAGTTCCCATAATGCAATAACTGAGAAAGTTAAATTTATAGTGGGAACAAAAACGTCAGCATCTCCATTTTTTAAAATGGTGTCAAAGCGCTTGTCCTTGTCATGTCATCATCCTTTCTCTTGTTAAAATCCCGACAACTGAGGAAGACCATTCCGGCTGCCTCTGGGGTCACCAGCTCTGGGCTCCCGGCTCCTCCTAGGGTGTGAGCAGTGAGGACCTCTGGAAGACGGAGTGCGAAGGATTCGTGAAAAAAAAACATTACAACGGACCTGCTGCTCCACACGCTTATCAAGACGACCTTGGTGGAGGCACATGAGAGCCATCAGTCTGGGATTTGAACTTGGGAGGGGACCGTGCTTCTGAGGGTAGACTCAACATGACAGCAAGCAAAGCAACAAACCACTCGTGTTTCCTGTGTGTGTGTGCGTGTGTGCGTGCATACACACACACTCATCACATGAACTCCTCTTCTATCTTTAAAGACTGGGACCAGCCGGTGTTTTGGTCCCAAAGTTCCCGAAACACCACCAAAACTCTACCACACACACACTCGTAAACACTCCCAGACCCCACCGAGTGTCTGTGGTCATCTAACGTTAACCAAACGCCATCTGCACCAAAATATCAACAGGGCCCAGTGCCGTCTGCCCAGATCCCATGGTGTCACTCAGATTCCTGCCAACGCCGGTGCAGGCAAGCAGGTCCTCATGTATCATACACAGTCATCGCTGCTTTTTCTACAACCACTTAGGGCTCAAAAGAACATTATCTGACTGAATAAATCTCAACTCATGTGGTTGTTAACTATTTGTATGATCTATGCTTAAAAAAAAAAAAAACCACGTTTGACTGGTTGGTAGCTCTAATAAGACTGCGTTTTAGGACCTTTATAGCCGTGATGCACCATCCCCAGAATATTCCTAAAATTTCAGTCTTAGCTGCCAACACTACCGAAGGCGGCCTTGGAGCGTCAGTCTTGTGTAGGTCTCCTGCGGAGTCTAGAGGAAGAGCTTTCATCTCTCTTCTGCTGCATTTTTCTGGGTTTTTCTGGCATCTGTTCACTTCGGAGAATGAAGGAAGGGACCCCACGTTCCACGGCGCAGCTCCTCCCACCCTCATCCCCTCCCCCCGCCTCAGGGGGGCACGAGCTCCTGGTCACATTGTGTTTTGTTCGATACCCTGAGACAGAGAAAGAGAAAGAATGGTGCGTATAAAAAGAAGTGACTTTCCGGAACGTTCGTCTCCTGCTCCATCGTCAGTCTCCCCCGAAACCGGATTTTCTCCGGGACTCTCCATCAAGTCCAGACAATTCGAATTCTAATTCGCCGTCCTGTCTTGCAAACAGAATACACACTGGGCAGCCCACCAACCTGACACCGCCTCTAAATGCTTGGTGCGTCTGAGACTTCGTAGCGTTCTTTCTTCTTGCCGCCCACAAATCGAAATAGATCTTAAAAAATCATCTCCAATTTTCAGTACCATTTTTCCAATTATTGATGACTGGTCCATTCTCTCCTTTTATCTTCACAAGGAATCTGCCCCTCTTTCAAAATCTTAGCCTCCTGGCACAAGGAAAAAAGTCCCACATTCATAAAAATAGAGCGTAATTATATCAGGTAAATTCCATGTATGAAATCTGATTCTCACATTCTTTGCAGAAGCTTTGTTGCCTGGAAATGACTTCTGAGAAACTGGGAAATCTTAACCAAAATCCAAGAAAACCCAATGACTTCTAACCAGGAGATGAATTTAAGGAAAACAGATGTTTGGGGAGCAGAGATACAGAGCTGGAAATGGGATTATCTTACGAAGGGTAATGAATCACCAAGAGATGCTTGAACGTCATGGAGTGTGAGCTATGTCAGTGCTAATTAGAAATGTTAATGTTTTCATTAGTGCCTCGTCCTTCCCTGCTCTCAAGCAGAATTTTGTGTTTCTCCAGGCACCGTCTTCTCAAGTGAATGAGAAACAGAGTCTGGACTTCCTTTATGTCAAATAGAGTGAATTTCATTTCTAAATGTTCCTGGGTCATTCTATAGAGCTCACGCTGCTTTTCCTCTTATTGGCTTGACTCTTATAGATAATTTATTTAAAAGACTTAACTGGCCCCTTATGGCTTGAATCCATTTTAATCTCTAAATCGACCACTCTTCTCAATTGAATTTAGAAATGAAGGGCTAGATGTCAGCCTGGAATAGTGACTTCATCCACTAACCTTGGCCTTGGGGTCTTAGCGAAGTCTGGCTGCTGGGCATCATCCTTGACCCTGTTCTCCAGAGCCAACATCACGGAGACAGTCTAATGGAGATCCTCAGACTAAGTGCCTAGTCATGACATTGGTGAGACATCAGCCACGTAATCCAGTTATCCAGAAATGCATCATAGAATTCTCAACACAATGCAACATAAACTACTGTGCGAGGCCATGTGCCAGCAGTTCCACAGAATACAACAAGACGTCAACATGCCCCCTGTCTACAAATTTTCCAATTAGGGCACGAGACACTGGCAAGCTAGCATCAGTAAATCAATGTATGATGAATTCTAAAGTGGAAGACTAAAAAAAATCCATGCACAGACGAGGAAAAAAATAATTCCAACAGAAAAGACTGGAGAAATGTATCTGAGCTGAGACTTTAGGACCTAGAGAGGGAGAGTCTCCTCACCCTCTCCCCACATGACCCAGGTTGTAGGTGGTGGGGTGACAGGGCTCAGGGACGCCACAGCTACACCCAGAATGAGGTGGGACATCATGGGTAAGGGTGATTTGCATGTGCCTCCAAAGAGGGGTGCAAAGGCTCGCCAAGAAGTACAAAAGGTAAAGTCAGCCTTTTAAGATGTGTAGAATGTTGTCCCCCATGCTCCAGACATGGATATTTCGTCACCTCTCTGTCACGAGAGGTTTGCAAATAATTGTTCGTCTAGTTCTCATATAGCAGAGTGGGCTAGGACAAGCTTAGCAAACTATCAAAAATCTCTGTTGTATTAAATTAGACAAGACCTACTACATAGATAATGTCTGTTTGTAATGTAATTTCATATTCGTTGTCTTTAAAAGTTATCTTGATTAATATATTCTGAATAAAATACATGCTAATGTGTTATCCTTATACATTAAAAGTGTAACAAAATAATATAAATCACCTGCAATCTCTCCCCCCATAAATTACCATCCTTTCGCATTATGGTGTATTTTCTTCTAGACTTCACTTATGAAAAATTAATTTTGATGCCACATAAATGGTTCTCAACAAGCCCTACTAGAAGTTAACATTTAGCAATTCTACATTGCATGGTTTTAAACTTGAAAAGTTACCAGGATATATGAGTCCATCAAGAAAATAATTATACAGTAGATAAAATAAAACAAAAATATTTAATTTGTGTCTTATGGTATTCTTACAAGCTAATATGCAATAAAGGTATGATTCTTCATATATTAAAAACAAATTAGTTCTTAAGTGATAACTAGGATCTATCTATAGCTGGAAAACAAATGGGATGTGGGAGTGAGATTCTTCGTTTTTAAGATAACTGAGACATTTCACGTTAATCAAACCCAGGGGTTCCACACGAAAGAGTGCCTCTGCCCCAGCAAAGGGCTAGCGAAGCACCCAGACCATTCCTGAGGACAGAGCCTCGGCCGCGTCCTCCTCTGCTGGTGTCAACCCTTGTTGTCTTCTCCATAAGTAAATTGAGTTTGGGGTGAGTAATCAGGGAACTCTCAGAGGGGACTTGATCAGAAAGCCTAGATTAGTCATCTTCTATTTCTCAGCCTTCAGATGGCCTGGGGAGCAACTTCCTGGGGAGTTGGGGCTCACTCTGGACCTTCCTGAGGTCTTTCCAGAACTTCCTCTCGGGGTCACCTTCCATGAACCTTGAGAGGCTATGTGCAGGTAATAGGCGGAAATAAGCTGTTACCAAATGTCTTTTAACAAATTACGAGCAGAGCGGTGGGGAGAAGTGGCTGGGATGAGATGACCTCTTCTGTTCCCACTAAATGCTCCCCATGTCTGACTTTCTGACTAACTCAGCAAGGCAGAACAGCTTCCAGGCCGGCCAGTCACAGCATGGGGTGCTCTCGCTCCGTTGTCACCAGGTGGATGGCTAATTTTCTATGTTATTTTGGCTAGGCCGCAGTACCTAGATGTTTGGTCAAATATTGATATCTGGATGATGTTGTGAAGATGAGATTAACATTTAAATCGGTTGTCTTTGAGTAAAGCAGATTACTCTCCTTCGTGTGGGTGGGCCTCGCCCAATCAGTTGAAGGCCTTACAAGCAAAGACTGACCTCCCCAGAAAGAAGGAAACCGCTTCAGAACTCGGTCTTTTTGGACTCGAGCCGCAACCTCAGCTCTTCTCTATTTCCAGCCTGCTGGCCTGCCCTGTAAATTTCAGACCTGACAGGCCCACAATCTCACAAGGAATCGGCTTACGAGAGGAATTAAAGAATGACTCGGAAATAGTTTATAAGGGATGTTAATACTTCACAGGTTTTTTTTTTGCAAGGAAGGAAAAGAATGCTCAGCATCTAGAAAGATTCAGCTCATGTGCTCCAGGAAGGTATCAAGTACGTCCCGCCCACCTCCACCCCGAGCATAATACCTCAGTCAGTTCCAGATGAGAAATCCAAGTCAGAAAGGAATTCCGAGCAAAGTCACTGGCAAAGACAAAAACCGTGAACATCTCTGTTCCCATAGATTCGACCCCTAGTGCGAGACCCGAGGACCTTCAGAACTTAAATCAGACTGTGCACAATTAATGACCACAATCTCCAACTTCATGTTCATTACTTTTAATTAAAAGATTTCTCTCTGCTTATTTGCAAGGGTTTGCTGTCAGTGTCCCAGCATTCTCGTCTTCGATTTCCCTGCATCGTGTGCTTTACCAGTTGAACAATAAAACAAACCTCCAAACAGCACCTGAGTGACCCATTAGGGGCAAGGAGGAAGCTGGTAATAAGGCAGGAAGAGGTACACAAAAGCAGAAGCATAAGTTACCCACGAAGATGATACTCGGGAGGCAGGAAATTTATTTCGGATTATCAAGGCGTTAGTTAAATTTCTCATTCTACCACACCAGCAAACGTTTGTCCCAACTTCCTAAGGTGACCGCAGTTATGTGGTTGGAGCGTCAGAAATCAAGAAACTGAAGGGTTATAAATGAAACTGTTTCCATCACCTGTCAAGCTCTGCAGCGTCCCGCCCTTAAAGGAAATAGGGAAGGGCGTCTGGGTAGCAGAGAGCTGCTTGGTGATGGTAAAGGATGAGGGAATCTGCTCGTTTGGGGAGAGGAAGCAAGTCTGTCAAACCACAAGTCAACGGCGTGAAAAGGAACCGGTCAGGACACGTCGTCCCTCCCTCTGCGTTCACGAGCATCACGCCAGAGCCCGCGAACAGACAAAAGATGCCAATTCACCTCTCCAAACAACCTGACATGCTCTCAGCTGCAGTTCTACCTTATAAACATCATTATTTATGACATTTTCATTCAGATCCATCTTGAGGAAGGGCAGTGAGAAGCATCCATTTTGTCTTGTGCATAATTGAGAATGTTAACAGCCAATTTTCTCAAACACTGCAGAACTGTGCCTATCTTCAGAACAAAAACACTCATCTTTGCTTCTAACCAAAGCTCTCAGGGTTTATATGCATCCATTTCGTTTTATTGTATTTTCGAGTGTTCCGTCAACTCGGCCTTACCTGTCTGGCTAGCTTTCCCCTGAGGACTAGAGTAATGACTCTTAGAAGGTAACAGCTGTGGGCCGAGAGACCCTCTATATTTCTGTGGAAGCCATGGTTGTTTGGAAGGTCAGTCATCAAATGGGGCTCATTTTTCACCGGAGACAAAGGCACTGCCAAGGTCTTTTCAATTTGTGCCGAATTAGGCTAGTTTTGTGGAAGTGATAACATGAGCACTAGCGTGGTTCTCTTTAAAAAAAAAAAAAGCCAGGTAAAAGATTTATATCTTTAAAAATTCATGAAACGTTGATCAAGCAGTAAAGCTTTAATGAGATTAGTAAAACAAATGATAAAGCAAAAGTTATGGCTGTTTGTAGGAAAAAAGAAAGATCCTAATTGAGATCGTATTATTTCAAGATTCACGATTTACATGAGAATGATTCCAGTTAATGAGATGACAGATCTGTAAGGTTGGAGACAGGGTAACGTAGAGTGTACCGAAAACAATGCTTTCCGTCGTGTTTGTTAATTCAAGAAAATCCAAGAAAACCTGGCAGTATTAAAGCTATTGGTTAAGTGTAGAAATGGGCTCGTAGCACAAACGCTGCTTTGACTATGGACACTTGCAAAAGGAAATCGTGGACATACGGAAACAAAGCAACGCTTTCTTTTTCTGTAGACAGGTTATTTTGTTTGCTTGTGTGCTTGTTTTTGTTTACCCGTCCCTCCTTTTCTATCTGGCCTCTCACTTTCTTCAAAGAACCAATGGTTCCCGACCATCATAATTCGATTTACAATTTTTTCCATGGATCATATCATCGCAGCATAAACATTTCACTTAAGATATAAATATTTTTTAATGTAGTTACTATTTCCTGTGTCCCTCATCCCTTAGATCCAGATTCCCACTGGGCATCATTTTCTTTCTACCTCGAAGGACTTCCTTTTGATTTCTTATGGTGTAAGTCTACTGGTGGTGAATACTTTCAGGTTCTCTATGTCTGAAAACATTTTTATTTCACCTTTGTTTTTGAAAGGTATTTTCGCTGGGTACAGATCTCTAAGTTAACGGTGTTTTCCTTTCAGGATTTTACAGACGTTGCCCCACCATTTCGTCATTTGCATTGTCTGCAGCGAGAAGTCCGCTGTCATCCATCTTTGTTCTTCTGTACAGATCAGGTCTTTTTATCCGTCTGCTTCTAAGGTGTTCTTTTTAACATGGGCAGTAAGCAATTCGAATGTGTTGCATTTGGTGTCATTTTCTCCATGCTGTGATCGGGGTTTGTTGTGATTCTTGAATCTGTGCGTTTATAGTTCTCATCATGAGTGACCATTATTCCTGCAAATATTTTTTTCTTGCTCCCACTCCTTTGGATTTTCCAACTAAGTGTCTATAATAACACTCAAAGTTTACTCACAGTTCACTAATGCTCTTTTCATTTAAATATTTTCCCCTGTGTTTTGTTTTGTATAGTTTCTATTACTCTATCTCCAAGTACACTTCAGCCATGTCTAATGTGCTGTGTCAGTTTTAATGACATGTATATTCTCCCATTACGGCCATGTTTTCCTGCTTCTTCATATGCCTGACGTTGCAAATTTTATCTTTTTGAGTGTAAAATACGTTGTAGTCCTATAAATATTTTGAGTGTTTTTCTTTGATGTAGTTAAATTCCTTACAGAAATTGGATCCTTTCAGATCTTGCCTATCAATAATTCGTCTGTAGCAGTGCTCTGTCTAGCGCTAATAATTTCCTGCTCAGAGACCCAGCCCTCCTGAATACTCACCTGGTGCCCCATGAGTTGCGATTTCCATATGCCTGATGGGAGCAGGCAACGTCTCGGCCCTCTATGCGCCTGCAGCTCTGTTCTCACCAGAATTGTCGGGTGGTTCTTTTCCTGCCTTTAAGTAATTTTGCCACACAGCTGCGCTGATCCATACTTTGCTGAGTAATTAAGGAGGACTCTGCAGATCTTACGAGTTCTCTCACTTCAGACCTTTCTACCCTCTGGTGCTCTGCACTCTCACTGCTTGGGTCTCCCCAGAATCTCTGTTCTATCCCCTAGGCTCAGAGCATTTGTGGGGCTCCTCCTCTTTGTGCTGCAACCTAAAATTTCTCTCAAGGCAATAAGCTGAGCAAGTTATAGGTCTCATCTTGTTTTATTCCCATCTCTAAAAGGTTAGTCTTTGTTGCCTGATATCCAGGGTCTAAAAAAAAAAAAACATTATGTTACATGTTTTGTTTTGTTGTTTGTTTCAGGCAGAAGGTTCATTCTGGTTTCCGTCATTTCTGAAGAGAAGTGCTCTATATGATAATTTAGAATCGATGGTCATCAGAAGGCAATGATTTCGAAACAAGAGTTTCAATAAGTAAAGAGTAATTTGGTCCTTCTTATTAAATAATTTTCATGCCTTTCAGAAAGTCATTGCAACTTTTATCTCTCTGGAAAGTTTCCCAAAATAATAAAAATATGTTAATAGATAGTATAATTGTAAAATCATACAAGGTGAACTACGTGGGTGTAGCTTTTGTTTCTGAGTATCTCCCTTGTTGTCATTCTTCAGCCTGAGCTGAAGGAGAGACCATTCGTAATACCTGGGAGTGTGACTGATCCATACGTTTACCACTAATTGAGGTGTCCAGTTGCATATCAAGTTTCCGGACATGGTTGTGTCGACTTCCATAAAATGCCAGGTTTTCCGGCTCTTTCTGCTGGATGATTATCTGTCGGGTCATTCGTTTGAGATGCGGTCGCTGCACCATAGCGTTTAAGACTCCGGAGATCTCCCATCTGCACGCTGCAACACGGACAGACACCAAACGAAGGGTGGCGGCCGTATCTGCAATCTCCTTCTCGTCCAGGAGCCGAGAGATCCAGGTTAAACTAAGAGATCCCGTTCTCCATCTGAAGAGGCGACGGCACCAAAGATAGGGTCGTTAGCAAGATTATGTAATGTTATGATTGACGTGTTTGCGTTCCAGATCATTTGTTAAGATTAAAGACTCCAGGAAGGTCTTCACAGACACAATGATAACATTTCTGTTCTCTGGCATATTTCATAAGTCTTTCAAGAGCAAATTTATATGGCCTTGGTAGGACCATCTATTTCCGTCTACTACTCCTTAAATCATGGCATGCAAAATTCTCCTTAATTTCTGGGTCTCTGATAAAACAAAATGAAGACACTCGAAGAGAGAGAAAAACAATCCCAAATTCTTGAGTGATTAGTTTGAGTTCTTGAATTGAGATCCAGTTTTTCTCTTTGTTGAGTTAAATTATCAAATGATCTATTTTACTAGAAGAAAAATGACGAATCTAAATCATGTACTATCATGAAGGCAGGCATCAGTTTACTCAAGTAGCAATTTTCAACCCAGTTTTCAAGTAATAACCAGTATGTTTTTGTGTCACAAACCCAATACCTGTCATTGTGGACCACTCAATGACCTGTTTTTGACTAAAATATCCCTGTAGGATTGTCAGATAGTGTGGTCAAATAGAGGAGACCACTCATCAAGAATCCATGCAATAAAATTTTTCGTATTAAAATTAGACCTAAAGCAAACTAAAAGTAACGTGTCTTATTTGCAAGATCTGTGAAGGGAACATAGCCTCTAAATATGCACCTTATTTCCCCTATTCCTCTCTTAGTTCTGCTTCTGTGAAAGTTCAGTTACTAAAGCTCACTCTCACAAAAGGTCCCCAAGCACCGTTTTGGTGGAAATATGAACGTCCTTTTCTAGATATGCAAGATAAGGGTATTTTTTAGATTTCTAGGTAATATGATGTTTTCCAAATAAAAAGTCACCTAATGGTGATTCCGGTTACCCAGGAAACCAACCAATTAATTACAAGAAGTTAGTAGTACGGGAAGCTGAGCAGCTCCAAAGGAACACGTGTAAAAACCCAACGGTCAGTTTGATTGTCTGCTTCAGCAAGTAAATTGGAGGCAGACAGTGGGCTCACGCTAGGGAGTGACTACGAATGCGAAGAGCGATATTAAGCACGGCACCTCAGTCACTTAACCTCTCTGAGTTGTCTTCCTCTCTAAAAATATGATTAGAAAGGCTCTTACTCCAAGTTTGACATTAATCACACAAAATATAATCCCTGGCACTTGTCTTCTCAAAGTACCTACATCACGTCAGTCTTCGCGTTCGTCCTTGGATTCCTCATGTACCTGCCAGTTAGGCCCTGGTTTCGGGGACATTTTCTAGCCAAGACTGAATTCGATTATACCTATTATATACTTTTCCACTCTACATGCTTTCGTAAGTTCGGGTAAACATCTGTATCCATAACATCCAATGGAAATATAATGTGAGTCATAACTATGAGCCACATATGTAATTTTAAATTTTCCACTGGTACAGCCATAATTTTCTCATTTCTGTGTGAAACCACTATAAAAATATTAATAGGTATTTTGTAATTCTTTTTTCATATTACGTTTTCAAATTCTGATCTATTTTCCACTTCGAGAACATCTCGATTTGGATCAGCCACATGTCAAGGGTCTGTAGGTACATGTGGCCACCATCCTGGACAGGGCAGACCTATTTAAATGACATCTAGATAAGAGAGGGTGATACAGACTATAAGGTCATATCTCTGGATAGAACACATTTTGTTTGATTATTTACCATAATAAGCATGTGTCAAAATGACAAATTTTAATGAAAGACAATTAATCAACTTGAGTTGTGCCTAAATACCTGTGTAACTCTTTCTCCAGAAAAATTAAGATTGTTGGTCTTGGTATAATGCTTAAAGTTACACAAATTACCATTTGTATATATTTAATTATATTGCCCCATTATCAAAATATGAGTTACTTATATACATGAAGAATTGAAGAAACATCACAAAAACAGCAAACAGCAAAAGGAATGGAGAAAGGAGAAATATATTGAAAAGCAACATGAGCAACAAAAAGAATTGATCCTTGTAAGTAACAAGTCAAAGTAGCTTTAACCCAACTAGAGAAGAAAGAAGATAGCTAGAAAAAAAAAAAATTTTTTTTTTAATGCAGATTAAGGCATGGTGGTCTGTCCTCTCATTCTGTGGAACGTAGGTGGAAGATGTCTACACATCATGCAATCATTAACTTGGTTCAAAGTTCCAGGTAGAAGCTGTCTCCGTTCGAAGATCATTCATTTCTTGAGGATTCTAAGGATGCTCAGCTTGAGGCTTCCGATAAAGAAAGTTTTCCAGTGATTCAAGGATAGTTTTGCCTCTTTAATGGAGACACGTGAATCCAAAAATCAATCCCTTGGAATTTTACCGCTGTCCTCTTTGTTAAGGGCACTTGTTAACACCCTCGAGTTGGGGTTAGGGGGCTGTATTTCTTTGATGGCTCTACCAGAAGATCAGGCATCTTGGTTTTAGGTAATAGAATTTAATGGATTAATACATAGAAATATGTCAGGAAATAAGAATAGGACTTCATAGGATGTAAGCCTACTTGCTGAGATACACTGTGCATTCTTAGAAACAAAGGTGGTGGCACACCATGACAGACCAACACAATGAAAGGGGACCTCAAAGCCGAGTTGGCACGACCCCCACTAGTGCAGCTGCTGCGGCCTTTGCTTAGAGACTATGTGGGTAGGATTTTGCCAAGAACACTGTAGAAAGCCTTAGTCACTCATGATACCCATACAGCTGAGTCAGAACACCAAGGGCTTGTCTCTTACATAAAAATGGAGAAACGATTATGTAGGCACAGTGTAGGAGGTTGATAATGGGATGATTTTAACTCATGGAAAGCCTGTTAATACTTAGCATTCTGGGAGAGGTCCGTTTATCAAGGGACTCTGTCTTAAAACACAACAAAAGCTCATCTACATGTTGGATAGGAATAGAATCAAAGGGGACCATGAGGCCTTGAGGTTGTGGTTGAGGAATGGCAGATAATACCTATGGAGACCTTTGGGCCATGACATTCAAGGTACAATGCTGATAATCCCAAGCAAGCAAACATTTACTATGTTGATGTAAGACAGCGTGAAAGGAAGCAAACACAGGGCATGACCATTAAGCATTCTCAGGAGGCAGCAGAGACTACCCAGCATCTGGGGTTGATACCAAGGGGCGGGCAGGAATGACTGTTCTATCTGTGGTCCTGGACACATCTGCGGTGCTGGTTTGGGTTCAGTTTGGCTTCTGTTTGCCGTCGCTGATGTTATTTCTGTATTGCTTTACTAGGAAGAGAAGAACGTTCCAAGGACGGGCACAAGGTGTGATGAGTTCTTATTGGATATAGGATTTACAAATATTTTCTCAGTCTGTGCATTTTCTTTCACTTTTCCCAAACCCACGCACACACACACACACACACACACGCACACACACACACACGCCAAGACACACACTCCATGCACACACGAGACGACACACACACGACACCCATCGTCTGTAAGTCTTCCTCACACTGCAAGTTTTCTTGAGTCTTCAGGGATTCCAGAAGTTTAGTTTTTTTGTAAAATATTTTTATAATATTTATTCATCAAAACCATAATAACTTCTCCATATGAAATGTCTACTGTTATCTAAGCATTAGCATTAAATGAAAAGGGAAGAGAGGTGAGGTTTACAATAAATAATACTTTTGCATGCTGAATAAATAGAAGATATATTATCAGACGATCTAGCTATATAAATACCGTAAACCCTTATAGTCCAGTTCATTAAATAGCCATATGAGAAACTAAAGGATTCTATTAGCTTCCCTTATGATAAATGAAAATTTCAAGAAGCAATTATTCTTGCGTCTGATGAGTAAACCATAAAACCAGCCTAGCCTACATCAGGTACTAAACTCCATCCTATGATTGGTCTGAGCTAAGAACCACCAAGACCTCCAAATTAAGTTGAAAGGCCCAATTCTGAGATCAAAATGGAGAGCACCAGGCATCTGGAAGAAAGATGTGGACACTCGCCTCTGACCAGTGAAAGCGCAGCTCATCTCACATAGCAAAGCCATATGCGAATTGTGCCATTCTCATCAAATCTATTTTACATGTACCGGAAGTTTTGCTATTAAGGATATGTTACAGCCAATCCTTTTAAAGACCAAGTACCTTTTGTGAATAATAACTGCTCTCTGGTTAATCTGTACAGTAGTGTAAATATGGATTTTCGAATATCGAATTTTTTAGAGTAGGGCTCAGCCTGCAGAGATGCGAGCTGAAAACTATAGTAGAGTGTGGCTTTGAGGCCTTTTGAGGACTGTGTTGGGTCTGGAGAGGGGCCAGAGATGAACAGCTACAGCGATTAAGTTCATGGAAACTAAGACCCTTGAGAAAATGATAGTGGGTTCGCGCTTACTTAACTTGGAACAGGGGAAGCTGAGGCCCTTCGTCTTCGCTCCCTGCAAAAATATACAATATAGAGAAAAGGTCAAATATGAAGTATACAAAGAGAACAAAACATATGGTGATAGCTATGTCAGAATAAGTATAAATATGAGCAAAGAATGCAAAGACAATGCCATGATCCAAGCAGCGGATAACATTGAAGAGTTTATGGGGAAAATGTGCTTCTGTTTAAAACTTTCCTTAATGTTATTATAATATTGCATTGCACTGTGTAATATTACAATGACATATAATAATGTAATCTAGTAATAATACAATAACGTTATGTGTAATATATAAAATATATAATATATTATAGGCAGTTTAGGTAAATGTGTCTAAGCTGCATGGACGAGACAACTGGAGAGGAAAGGTCCCCCCTCTCTCTTCCTGAGTCTCCCCTGCTTCCACCCCATTAGCCAAGGACCCCTGGGTAAGCGGGGACACCATGAGCTTTCGTGTGCTGATTGACCCAGCGAAGATGAGCTGACCACCTGCCAGTGATGAGGGAGGCAGCTGGAGCGAAACAGCATCCCCCTGCCTTCAGCGGCTCGTCCCCTCTACAGAGGTGGTTATGGGACAGCGTGACACGTGCAGAGGGAACAGCCAAAGAGGATGCAGACCGAGACATCGGGAGGGATCGGTGCCCTTACGTGTGGGACTAAGGAAGGCTTTCTGGCGGCAATGACACCGAGGCTGAGTGAGGGGACAGGGTGGGAGCGCTCGATTACGGAGAAGGAGGATGTGGGGATCCAGGAACGATCTGCATTTTATTGAAACGAGGGAGGGGAGCTGGAGAGGACAGCATAGGTCCGTCCTCAAGCTCAAGCAGAGCCACGACGACTGGATTCTGGCTGGCAGGTGATGGCAGCAGTCAAGTGCATTTGGAGGTGCTGGGCCAGGAGGTGGGAGCTCGGCACACGATGCATGTGCAAGGGGCCGCGTGGCAGTGGGCAGCAGGAAACGGGACTCGAGCTTTGCCTCGGTGACTGAGTGCCCACCGGTCCTCGGGGCACCTCAATGGCACTGCCACCTTCCCAGTCCACACCGGCCTGGAAAGGAAACACGAGGGAGCAAGAAACAAAAGCCACTGCCATGCTGGACCTACGGCCACCAAGCGCGGACTTACAGGCGGGGTTACAGGCGGGGTCACAGGCGGGGTGCCCCTAGGCTCTGCCTTCATCAGAGCTCAGAGGTCCCCTCGGTGAGGACTAAAATGCTCCCTCTGCATCCAACACGGCCACTTTCCACTCCAGCACACGTGTATTCGAGCTCTACCCCGGGCAAGAACCTAGAGACGCAAAGATAACTGTGACACAGTGTCTACCCCTAAGGAGCCCCCGGACTGGAAAGGGGCTCAGATGAGTGTGGTGACACCGCCACGGTGTGTGGTGTGCCGAGGGCACTACTACAAGGACCGGATGCCAGTGAAGGTCCCACGGACCCAGGGTCCAGACGCCCGAGCCAAGTCTTCAAGGCAGGTCTTGACAGTAATGTCATTAGGAAGAGGGGGAGTGTCCCTCAGCAAAAGATGCGCAGCAAGGAAGCGGGCGCGGGGACGTGAGGGTGGCGTGGCCACGAGGCCCGCCTGCCACCTCCTGTGTGAGCTGGAGCCCGGAGGGGCAGGAGGAGCTGGGAGAGGAGGCCGGCGGGCTGAGCCATATCCTTGGGCTTGGACTTCGGGTCAGGCAGCCGGAGCGCTCTGCTGCGTAGGGACAAACGGAAGGAGGCATCCCAACGACACGATGGTGTGCCCAGGCGTGCATCTTCAGAGGTTGCCGATGCTTTTTCTATTTCTAGAGATGGTCAAACGTAAAGATATTAGTTATAATTATAGCATATCTTTAAACATATGACAAAACCTTCTTCATTTCTGGGAATGACCATCAAGCGATGCTGTGAAACAGCTTTCCCTAGACCTCGATTATGTAATTATTAGCAAAGGGTAGTATGGGCACGTGCTTTGAAATTCTCAAGGTACAAATCAGAGTCGATGAAAACTAAATCTTCTTTCGACGTCAGGCCGCCACTGCTTCCAGCGTCGTATGGATCATTTCAGAGAAATACTTGGTTCCTCGGTCCCTCCTCCTCCTCCTCCACCTCCTCCCATCATATATCTCTGGCTAACGCCTTTGAAACAACGTCAAATAACAGTGATGAGAGGTAGATATACTTCTCGACTTTTCCTCATTTTAATTGAATATATATCTGACAAGCATGCTGCTGTCTCTTGAGATGACACGTACGAAGTGATAGAAATATTTATTTCTTTATTCCCTTTTTAATCCAGAATTTACGTTAAATATTAGCAGAACTCTTCTGGGCACATTTGGAAATAATCTTACCACTTTTCTCTTAAAACCTGTTAAGATGGCAAATTAAATTCGTTTTTAATTTAAGCTACCCTTGAATTCCTGAAATAACTCCATTTTATTTTTCATGGTGTAGTCCTCATATTGCTTATCTGTAAAGATTACTGCATCTCTAGTTTTCTTCTGGTCTTCTGTTTTTGTTAAAGTTGGCGAGATATTGTTACGTACATGAAAATACTTTAGAAGCTGTCCATTTTTTCTCTTACATGCTCTAGAAGAACTTAACAATGTTGAAATTATATATTTCTTAAGTGTTTAGCAGAATTTCCCTATGGAATGATCTGGGCTTGATGCTTTTTTCAAAAGATAGCTCTTGACAGCTTTCTATATTTTACTCATAATAACCCATCTCTTCAAATGTTTTCCTTCTGATGGGTTAGTTTGGTAAATCATCTGTTTCAGGGTCTGAAATTATTTACGTAGAAATAACGAGAGGAATTTGTTATGATTCATTAATTTCTTACCTGTAATTATTGACTCTTATTTTATGCATTTGTGCTTTCTCACTTTATTTTAACCCAGTGTGCCAGCAGTACATTGATATTTTTGCTTTTTCGTTTTTATTTCAGAAACCTAGCTTTTAAATTTATTATTTCTATCAGCTTTGGCTTCCCCATGCAATAATATCTGTTTTATCTTTAACTCTCTTATTTTATCATTATTTTTTTACTTGAGTTGCATTCATCATTCTCTTATTTTCATCTTCCTTTGATGTTAATGAAAGTATTTAAAACTATGAATATTGCTCATCTGCAATTTTTGTTCCATAATATCTATGTAAGATTTATCACCCTTAATTTTCAGATCTCTCCTGTTTTAGTTATGATTTTCCTTTTCCCCTCAATAGTAACTTATAAAGAATACATTTTACCCATTTTACCATCACTATAGTTTTTATTGCTGTTTTATTCTTTATTTACAAAGGATAAGGATTTTTTGTTTTTAGTATCTAATTTGTTTCGTTCTGATCAGAGATTGTGGCATACTATTTCTACTCTGAAAATTAATGTTATTTTCTTTGGTAAAATTTTGTAAACATCATAGCGACATTTAAAAAGAAGACATTCTGTCTTAAGTGTAATATTGATTTATCTCAATTAGATATGCCTCATTAAGTATGTTATTTTTTGTCTGCTTTATCTGTGATAAATTGAGAACATGAATCAAAGTATCCCTTTAGCCATTAATTTATTACTCCTTGTATCTGATTACATGTGCATTTATTTATGTTTCTTAAAAATATTGATGCCATTTTATTTGGTACATGGTTGTTCTGTGATCTCTTTATGTCAATTGCTCCGTACTATTATAAGTGTTCATCTGGTTTAATGTTTTTTGCCCCAAAGTCTGATACAAAATTATAACCTCTGGATATCCTTTGTTCGCATTTGCTAGGAATTTACTTATTCTTTTATTTGATGCGTTTCTGGCTTTCTTCCTTTTGTCCGTGCCTCTTGAATGCAGTGTTCTCTACCTACTGCTCAGCATTGTTGGCGAGGAATCCAGACCCACGTGAATGTTTTTATCCCTAAAGATATGTTTGCTTAGGTTCCCAAAGAACCGAATTTTTTTTAGTCCAATAAACTTACTAGAATATATCTAATATATAAATTCGTGTCACCTCCTGGAATTCCACGTGTCCTTTCAATCTGTAGACTTTTTTTTTAAATTAATGGAATATCTTCTCCCATTATATCTTTAAATAGTTTTTTCTATTCTATTATTTTAATTTATTCCTTTAGGGACTCCAATTATTCATATGTGGCTATCATGTGTCTTCCAATCCTGTCTTTCTTATGGCTCGTTATGTTTTTTAACATTGCATGATACCTTTTGCGCCGCTTCCAATAAAATCTTCATTTCTGTGATAGTTTTATTTGTCTTTCATTTCTTTTTGAAAGCTCTCACGGTTCGTGTTTATTCCCCCTTCCACGTGCTCATTGCTTCCTTTGGCTCTCAAATCTCTGCTTTCTACTCCAATTTTACAGAGGTCTTTGCTTAGATTATTTCATTTTTGTTTTTGTTTTTATTTTTAAATCCATGGGTATATTTCGGTCGTAATCTTAATCTGCTTGATGACGACATTTTGATTTTATCTGCCCTTTGTTTTTCTATTTGCCTTTATCCTGTCTTCATGTGACATGTTTGCACAGGACTGCATTGTGTTCTAACCCAGTGATCTCTCTTCCCCCAGGACAGTCATCAGAGGGGTCACAGGCCAGCTTTCTGGTCGGCCAGCTGGAGCTCTCTCCGTGACACCTCATGAGTCCCCTTAGCTTTCGGTCCTCCCTGCATAGCTGAGATTCGCAGCAAGGCATTTCCTGAAAATACGCCCAGGCTTTGTGATTTCTCATTCGGTCTCATCTTCCTTGATTTTCCTTCATGCAAGTGGTTTGCAGAAGCCCCTTTTCCCTGGGGAGGACGTGGATTCGCCTCCCCGAGTTCTCCTTATGCCTTGGAGAGGAAGCTGAGCCAGAGGCCTGCACTGGTGGGGGCCCCATGTCCGTGCTCCTGAGTTCAGCTTCTGCCTTCAGTGCACTCCTATGTCAACGGTGGTTTAGGGTGCTTACCCCTCACAGTGTCACTAAAGTTGGCGTGCGTGTGTGTGTGTGCGCGCATGCACTTTCCTTGTTCTTATTACCCTTACGTGGTTTCTTCAAGCGGAGGAAGCAATGCCTTTTTCACTCCATTATCCGATATAAGGAAATCCCCTCCCCAACCTCCACAGGTGTTTTAAAACACAGTTCTCTACTCAGAAAATCATTAGAAGCCATCGAGCGTTAAGGGTCGCACAGATGCCGCGGACGAACCTGAGTGGATGTGGAAGCTGTGCTCTGGCACCTAGCGTGCAGCCGAAGTGTTCTGAGACACCTTCTGCTTTTAGCCCGTGAAGCCTGAAAGGACAGGGGACCTTAGGATTGGTGTCCAAAATCGTACCCCATACAAATCAACAGCTGAACCTCAACGAATCCATACATGATCAAAATTCCATCCTGGAGCCAGCAATTTACTTCGGTTTGAAAGCTAAGCCCCGGGCAACAGCTGCTTCTGACCCCCACCCTCGCTCAGAGTCCCTCTCACAAATGGCCTTCACAGCTGGGGGAGTCAAACAGTCTATTCTTTCGAACCAGTTGTTTCCTGAAGCATTTGTCCCCAGGATTTTTCAGAGCCAGGACCAGCATTGCAGGAGTCAGGCTGTTGTTACTAAGGGTGCTGCTGGCCCAGTGCCAGCAGTGAACCTCGGGAGGCCTGGCCCAAATGGGTGGACTTACTTGCAGCTGTCCTTAGCAGAGCCCAGTAGGCCCTCCCCATAATTCCTCTGTGTGCTTAAAAAAAAAAATAACAACTTTCTATTGTAGGATGAGAACACACATTAGGCTCTCTGCTTTCTTGTTTACGACTCTGAGGGCAGAGAAATAAACTCAGGGTCCAAATAGCCTGTGCAAAACTGATTTCTTTTCATTAAGGTAAAAACTCTAAAATAAGACAGGAAAATACCATGCTTTTACCAAACATCACTTATTTAGGCATCTCCAAGGGCTTTGCAAGTTCAAACGCTCTCGTCCTTTACTATTCCCACAGTGGTCGAATTGCTAAAAGTTACAAATATTCCCATTTAATAAACAAAGAAACAGGGTGATCGATCACCTAGGGTGGGAAGGAGCAATGTAAAGGGTATTATGGGAGTGTTTTTGGACAATCAGCTGTTTCAACACAAAGGGAGGGAGAGATCCTTGATTAGGTGAGTCCTGATAATTAAGGGTGACCTTCCTGGAGGGAAATTTATTCAATTTATCCAACAGTTAATAATGAAAAGTCATCTCACCTGAGAAGTATGCATAGTAAGCAAAATGAGGCTCTTCAAAGAGCCTCTATAAATTGGGAGCACAATTTTGACTCAAGTTTAATTTGATGAGACCTATATAATAATATACATCTTCTTTTCATGCATGTGCTTTTTTCAGACTCTTAAAAAGTATGATTTTTAGGGTATTACTTACTCATTCTCGAACCTCTTAAAGGTTAAACCAATGTGAAGACACCTTATCTCAAGTGCCTTTCTCAGTTAAAAAAAAAATCCAAAGTCACTTAAAAGAGTCACTAAAATCCATGGATATGCTCGAAGCTAAAATAAAACAAACATAAGTGTGAATAACAAGAAACGCGAGAGATTCTGAACGTATCTGAAAGTATTTCTAAAACTGAGAGGAGTAAACGGTTTGATGAAAACTATCCTTACTGACGTCGATTCAGCTTGGGGTCTTAGGAACCAGATCGGAGGCCAAGCCCATGAAGAAGCCATGGAGAGGAAGCACAGGCCCCCGTGAGTGAGTTCACCCCTTTTCTACAACGTTTTTGGAAGGAAAGTAAAATTGCTTTCGGTAATAATATCGCAACTTGACAAAGTCGTCATCCTTTGTGCAAAATCCTAAGAACTGTTTCTCCCCTTCATGTGAAAATGTGTAAGACAGTATTTTGCACTTGATCTGACTCTCAAATGGTGGCTTCACGTTTCTAAGGCGGTGATGCTGGGGACAGACTTGGATGTGCTCTGGCTTTGCAATAGTAGGACCCTAATATAGGGTGGCTGGGGAAGGCTTGAATGATGGTGATGTCGGCAGAGCTGCTTCAGGATCAGCTCGGAGGCAACCAATTGGAAGCCCTGATACTGAAAATGGCCCCATGCGTCTCCACTCCCTGAAGCCCAGGCCCAGGCCCTCGTGGCACTCCCTGGGGTAGGCCAGACCTGCCGACTTGCCTCTAACAAACGACATGGCAGAAGAGAGAGGGGACGTCCCTTCTGAGACCCGTGGCTTGTATTTTGGCTGCTTCCTCTCGCCCTGTCCGGTGGCCCTCTCAGGGAGAGGCGGCCCTACTTGGAGGCCCAGCTGGGGGAGGATGAAGACCCGCCTTCTTCTGTGGGGCCTGGAGAAAATGGTAGCCCTGGCTGCTTCCTCCATGGGGACCCCCTGAGAGACCGTGAGACCCCCTGAGCCAGAGCCATCCCGCTGGGCTGCTCCCAGATTCTTGAGCCACAGAAGCCGTGGGATAATAAAGGTGTTGTTTCCAGCCGTTACCCTTCCCCAGGGCTGTGACAGATAGGAAGTTTGTCCTCTGGACCCTCAGCCACCAACCAAAAGGCAGGAAAGGTCAGACTTTTGAGACACAGTTGAAGAATCATTAAAAGACTTTTAAGTTAACGAACAGACGCCTCTCCAGCTCCTCCTCCCAAAACGCTCGGAGTCGCCAACCTCCCGGCCATCCTGCTGGGCGCACTTGGTGACAACCCAGGGACAGCGCGGTCCTCCGCGTCCCCGCCCCCCATGCCATCGGTCAGGAACCCCCAAACTGCGCCAGGCCCGGCTCTGCGTCCAGGCCTGCGGCTGCCAGCTGCCCCCGGCCTCCACCGGCTTCGTCCTACAGGCTGGCGCCACACAAACGTCCCACCGGTGCCGTGTCAGCCTACTAAACCCCAAAACGACTTCATTCCGGTGAGTCCTCGTACTGTCCCAAACCTGACTCCCCCCCGAGGCCCCTGAGTCCTCGGGCTCCCCCATGTGACCCCCTTCCCGCGGCCCCATTCACCTGCAAGTCGCAGGTCCGACAGGCTTCCTTTGGGGACTTCCCCGCCCTACCAACCCCCCCGCGGTGTCGCCTGGAACCCCGGCAGGGCAGACAAAAGCTGTGTCCCTGTGCGTGACCTTTTCTCTACTCCTTTCAACTAAACTGAGAACTCACTGATACCAACGCCCGGCCATCTTCTGTCCCCACCATATTCCCTCACGAAAAAAATCTGCACGCTCTGGACATTAGGGGAAGAGAACAGGAGGAAAATGCTATTGCCTGGGCACCCGTCATGTGCCAGACACTTCATAAGTGTTAACTTCTTCAATCCCCGCAACGCTCCCCGGACGCGAACTTGGGCGGGCGCTGGACGAACGGGAAGATGAACTTGAGTCAGCTGTCCAAGGTCGCCCTTCCCGTCCGTGGTAGAGCAGGAACGTGAACGTAGGGCTGGGGACCGCCAAGCCCGTGTTCTTCACGCCTGCCACACTGACCCCGACACCTCCTCAAGGACTTCACCGCACTGACATCGGCGTGCCTCGCGATGACAGCGCAATGGGACACTGTGGCCCAGGGAGCAAGAGGAGCACCGGCCTGTGTCCACGCCCCACCTGGCCTCTTCCTCGGGCATGCCGGTTAGCCACCTGGGACGATACTCTTGTTACCAGGGGAAGGTGGCAGTACAGGTCCTGGGCTGGCACTGGGATTAACGGGGCCAGTGCACATACGGCGCCCAGCACTTAAAAATGGCAGTGCTTCGGTTTTGTGTTGGCTCTGTCCTCCCGTCTCCCCCAGCAGCAAGTTCACCAAAACACACAATTCTGTGACTTTCCAAGTATAATTTTAAAAATATGTATGCCCCACGTTTTATTGGTTTTTATTTGTGACTCGATAGAATGTGGTTAGTGGTTGTTGGCTTTTTTTTTTCTTTTTTCCTGCGTATTGGATTCACTCTCTACAATGAAATCTAAAACAGAACTCATACAATCAGAATTTTTCCAACCACCAAGCTCTGTGTAGTCTGAATCCAATTCTTAAGAGAAACAGGTCTTTTCAAATCACACACACACACACACACACAAAAACCCTGCATTTTATTTCTATGAAAGCAAAACAAACAATGGCAATTTTTCAAGATAGATGAGAAAGAATACATAGATGAGAGGGAGGGAAGGAGGGAGAGGAGGTGAGAGAGAGAGAGAGAGTGTGTGTGTGTGTGGAGGACAGAGACTTGAGCCGCCATGTAGAAATGCAGATATAATACCGATGGATACAGACCAATAGCGTTTGGGGAGCTGGAAGCATCACTAGATCTTCAAGCCTGCCCCCCTCCACCTGACCAGGGCTGCAGGTGACAAAGCTGAACCTGTGAGAAACAGACTGTCCTATTCACACAGTGACATGTGGGATCGAAAATCTATTCCCTTCGCCCGGACAGGTTCTCCCACCGCCCCCCGATCCCGTTCTCTCTCGCGGATAAACCGAGGGCTCACGTTCGCCATTTTCATGCCCGTATCATTGCAATACCTCAGTCCCTACTTAGTAGCATCCAGTTCCTCTCGCTACACAAATATCTCACCCCTCTCTGTCCTCTAGTCTTCCATCCGCGAAACTAGTTTTTAAACACTTATTCCACAGGCACCCACCCCCAGTAATGGATTATTTGCTGGGCACACATCGCTGCGCCTCAAACTGGTGCACAGTCTGTAGCGGGGTGGGGGTGGCGGGTCCTGTCTCCAGCTGATCTGTCCTCCCTTCCAGAGGTCTCTTAAAACAAAAGGACTGGGTGACACCGTTTGCCGGGCTGACTGCTTTTGCGCGAAGCCATCCCGTCCTTCCTGCTCCAGCTCCTTACTCTGGTCCAGCCGCGCTTCTCCGAGCCCGGCCACCGCCTCTGACTCCGCTCTCCTTCACCATCAAAGGTTTTTGTAGGGTCTGAGGACCCCAGAAGATCATTTCATGAAAGAGTTTGAGATTTATCGCCACGTTCCGACGGGTTTCTCTCTCCGTTTAAACATGTTCTCTTTTGATCGGTTTTTCGTACCCCCTCGACACGGGGTCTCGTGCGTCTCTCTCTTTGCGTGTTACCGTGTAACACGCCTGACTCTCTGTCCACCTGTACTTCTGCTCTGGCACTTGAACACAGCGACGTCATTTTGTTCCAGAGACAGCTGGACATGCTTGCCGGTGACATAATTCTTGAAGTAGCTTTTGTTAACCCGCCCTAGTAAATTTAGCAAAACTATTTGAGAGCTGGGTGTCACAAAAGCTGACGTAAATCTTCCCATAAAGCGCCGTTCTGGGCATGCTAAATTCTTCACCATTTCAATCTGGGGGGCGAGGGCGGCAATAATTCCCTTGCCTGTCTTCAAAATTTGGGAGGTTGAGGACTGAACTTATTTCCCAAAAAAGACTTTTCTTACATTACATGCTGAAAATTAAAAACACGAATTCCCAAGAGCTAGAAGAATCCACCCCTATCCATTTTCTAAACCAGGGATGGGTAAACTTTATCCACAAAGGCCCAGATGGTAAACATGGTTGGCGTTGTGGGCCGTAAGGCCTGTCACAACTACTGGGCCCTATTGCTGTAGGAGGAGGCAGCTCTCACAACGTGTAAATGGTGAGCCTGCCTTCATCTGACAAACTTCATTTACGAAAACAGGGAGTGAGTCCAGGGCACCCTGCCAGCCACGGAGGGCGGACCCTGCTCTAGACCGGCACAGCTTACAGCCAGTGGGACCGCGACCTAGAGACAGAGCTGCAGTGACCTGCTGAAGGGCTGGCGATAGGTACTGAGAATACCGTTGCCTCCACGTGCGGGCAGAGTCTCAATCTCAAGGCTTAGAACCATTAAAGTTATTGGAGATTCAGTTTTAAACGAATATCAAAAGAGAGCGGGGAGGAGGAATCAGCACAGAGGGCGCTGCAGAAAGGCCACGTGACCGGTGCCATCAGCGGCTGGACGCGGGCCGGGAAGTGTTCGTTAGGACGTCACCGGTGTCTGCATAAAAGGGCAATACGTGAGAGACGGATGTGGAAGCTAACCCCGCAAGGTGAAGATCCACACAGGTGAGGGGCAAACAAGAGACACCTGGGTGTTCGAAGATGTTCAGCTCACCCTGTGGCGCTGCTTCCTCAGGCCACGTGCCTTTGAAGACGCATCGTCATCCCCATCACTCTCCTCACCCTCATCTTCCTTATCCTCATCCTCCTCATCTCTGTTGAAACGCGGCGCTCTGCCCTTTACATGTAGTATTTATTAACCTCACACATCCCTGTGAGACAGGGATGCATAGAGCCATTCTGACTCGGCAGACAGGAAGCTGAGGCCCAGTGGTTGTTAACTTGACAACGATCACGTAACTAGAAACTTGCAAAGCCCAGACTCACATCCAGGCCTCTGCGCTCCAAATCTCATTCTCTCACTAGAAAAACTAAAACATTCCTTTACAAGATGGCACACGAACGCTGCTCAAAGACGCTCATGACCAAAAGCCCTTATCACCGTCTGCGCTCATCGGGAGCATTTTATTGGTGCCACAAATAGCTGTAGATTCAAAATGACACCAGCACCCTCACCCTTGTCAGTCCCCCCCTGCAGAGGTGAAGGGCAAGCAGGCTCACCCACGGAGCCCTGAACAGGAGCATTTAGAGAACAGCTTCCAACGCATGCACTTCCAACACATGGGTGCAGCCTCACCCTCAGCAGCCCTCTGAATCTGGTTGTGCGTGTGCCCTGCCTCTCCACGAGAAGTCTGTGGAAGAAGCCAGCTGGAGAGCACGCAGGCTCCAGCCTGAACTAACATCTCTCTTCTTCTTCGTAACCCTGGTACAAAACAGAATCTGCTTCTAAGGTGATCTCAAAGACTGCGTTCTTCATAGACCACCAAAAATAAAATTCTATTTAAAACAAAAATTGCAAAAAGACTGTCTATTACCTGGAATTTGCAGCAGGCTAGGTTTCCTCCATCAAGCAAAACCCTTTGGGGACCGTGGTCTTCTTTGTAGCTATCGGCCATTATAAATGGATCACGGTAGAAAGCATACCAATAAAACATCTTCATTTGTGATTAAAAGTGTTTTTATTCTAATGAGATGTCTTTTGGGATTATCAGGGGCTCAGCTTCATTTCAAAGATGAATAAAGTTTTTCTTGTCTGGTTGTCCCTACCACACTGGGTGTAGCTGTCCCAGACTTTCTTCTCTCAAGTTCCCCAAGGTCCAGAATGATGCTTTAAAGGCTTGAGTAAGTTTGGCTGTGAATCAAGAGGGTGAACCTGAATATAAAGGTAAAGTGTCCACCTCTGGCAAATGCCATCGCTTCTCTACATGACAGTTCTCCGTGCAAACACACCGCTGTAAAGAAGAAACGCCACAAAATGAGGTTTTCTCGGCAAGACAAATGGAAAATGTAAAACCAATTCAGAGTGAATCGGCATTAACGAAGCGATGTAGTTAGTCATTTTCATGTGATCTCAGAAAAATCAACATGACCAACCCCACCTCTCGTGGGCTTTGAATGCAAATGACCTCACCGTACACGAGTTGCTCGGCATGACCAAAATATGGAATCTGCAGAGACTTGCCTATAAAAATTATTTTCAGAACAATTTTAGGTTTGCGACTTGAAATATGAAGATTTGGAATCACAGAATAAATGAAAGTTTGGATTCACAGAAAGTCATTGCATTAAATGTCTATCATTAAAGAAGAGGAAAATTACTGTTTAAATACCGTGGAAAAGCATTCTGATGGGTCTAAGCCGTGAGAGTTTCTTGCATATATCATGAATTTGAGCTCCGGTTTATGGATTGTGACTCAGTGGGGACAGATCTGTTTTACCGCTTGCCCTTTTATCCCTAAAACCTAGCACGGCACCTGGTCCTGGTAGAAGTTTAATACATATTTTTAAAATAAGTTCTTGAAAGGAAGGAAAGAAAAAGAGAGAGAGATAAAGAAGAAATAACAGAAGAAAAGTCTTAAGTCAGTAGGTCGAAATTGTCATATCCCCCAACAATTAACATATATAAACATCTAACCATATAGTACGCGACACGCAAAGAACACTAGTTTTCTGTCGTATGCTTCGTAAGAGAAGGCAGGCAGGCGCGGGCAGAAAGAAGTTTCAGACGGAGCGTCGTTCGCAGAGACAGCAGAGACAGCAGCGTGTCCAGGACCCGCTGCCCGCCCCGCCCACAGCCCCGCCCACAGCCCCGCCCACAGCCCCGCCCCCACGCGAAGCGACACCGCATCGCGACCCAGAGCAGCCTGTGGAGAGCGAGAGAAGAGCCCTGCAGGACTCTGCGTCCACCCACACTGCTCAAGAAAGCCTCCGCTGCTCTCCCCACACGGAGGAGCTGGAGTCTTTTAAATTTACTCTCCTGTGATGGAAGATTTGCAAACATAGAAAGGAGACAGAATAGTACACTCCAACGACGATCCATTCTCAGGTACGCTTGCTTCACCTCTAAGCCCGCCCGCCCTCCCCAGCAGCACCGCGGCGTGTCACAGAGACGGGGTCTTCTCTCCCCCTCGATCGCACCCTGACCGGGGAGCTTCCCAGTGGCTAAGGCGCTGGGCCCACCACGTGGTCTTCACGGGGTGTTAGTAAAGGTGGCACAGCAGAGGTTTGCTCAAAAGTTGCAGCGCCATCAGGGTCGTGCTCGCTGTCATACTTCATCATCGCCATGACAACGGGTGTGAGCAAGCCTGTTGAAGCAGCGACGTGTGGTCACCCTGGCCGTCCCCCTCCGAGGTCATTGTAGATCAGCTGACAGCCAGCTGACACCCATATATGCAGAAACGAAAGGAATTGCTCAGGCAGGCACAGCCGAGACCAGCAGCGCCCCCAGCTAAATATCCCCCACTCGTGAGTAATAGACTCCTATTGCCCTGTGCCACTGATGCCTCCTTATTATAGATAACTAGTGTGCGTGTGCATTTCCAAAGCATATGACCACGACGCCATTATCACATGCTTAATAATAAGTCCTTAAAAGGTTACACTGAAGTGTATCTTTTTCGCCATTTATTGAATATTAATGCGCAATGAGTGTTCAAATTTCCAATTGTCTCATAAACATCACAGTTTTTTTTAACAGTTCCTTTAAATAAGGATCTGAACGTGGTCCATACATTATGTGTGTTCGATATGTACGTCTCCTAAGTATTTTCAATCTATAGATTCTTCACACACGCACACACTCTGTCTAGTTTTCATTCGCTATATTTGTTGAATCGATCAGCCCCTTTATTCTGAGGGTTCCACACAACGAATTCTGTTTGTTGTGTGCTAACAGAGACTGTAACTTAAGCGACTCTGACCTCAAACTTTCCTATAAGTGAGGGTTGAATCTAGAGCATTAATTAAATTGAGCTTTAATTTTTTTTTTTTACAAGGCTGCTTCATAGCTGGTGGCATTTTCTTCCTTCGGCAGGCACGTATCTGATTGTATCTGGTTGCAACTGGTTGTCTCCTTCTGTGATGTGGTGGTCATTGTGGAATAATGCCTAAATCTATTCACTCAGATTCAAAAACTGGTAATAGTCTTTTCCCATAATTCCGTGGTTTTTTTAATAGAATATTTCAATAAAATTTTTTTTCTCCTCACCTATAATTTGGGTGCCCAGGGTATATAATTTTTATGAAAAGGTCGAATAAATGTTTGATTGTTTTGATTATTTACGATTTTTTGAAATAAAATTTAGGCTTACTGGCATCTTCTAATGGTGACCAATTCATCATTTTGTTCTGGTTATTTTTGCATCATCACAAACTCATCGATATAAATATATTTAATGCGCATCAGTCCATTGCAGATATTATTAGTATCGATGAACAAATTATCTAATCTTTCCCTGGTGGAGCTTCTTCGTGTTAGCACCTTAGTGCTTTTGACAACACGGTCATAGACTTTGATGTTGGAAGATCATCTTGCATACTTCCTTCCCACCTGGAAGCAGGCTTTTCTTCAAGGATCCCTGGTTCCTTTTAGAGGAAATGGGACTTAGAGACCATGCTCTGGACTCTAGAGGGCTAACTGTTACTAAGTTGCACATGTTCCTAGGTCTTTTCAGTGAAGGAAAATGATGGCTTTTAACATCAAACCCATCATGAGTTTATACTGATATTCCAAATTAAATCCTGGACTCCAGGATTTTTGTTTTACTTCTTCTATGTCATGCCTTCTTTTCACACTACAATTTTTTCGTCGTCGTTTTCAGTAACGCTGGGAATGATGTGACACTGTCATCCATCTGCTTTATTCATATCACACGGAACGATTTCTAAATTATAATATCAACACTACTACCAGTCATATGGTGACCGAAAACAGCATAGGGTTTTTAAAATTCTCTTGTGTCCTGTGTGTGTGTACTCTGAAGAAGTAAAGTTGAATTACTATATTTTAAATCAGTTTAAATGATTTCTCTTGTGTGGTTATAACCAAATATTTGGCGGTTATGCCTCCAACTACTAATCGAGGTTAACATTTATTTTCATTTCCAGGAGTTGTTTCTTCTATTTAATTTCATTTCTGAATTATGTAAAACATTTACATTTATAGAGTCAACTGTATATAATAAGATTATTTTAAAAGTCTAATGAAGATACTTTTTATGAAATATTGTGTCTGAGTTCCTGAAAATAAAGATAATTTTATGCGTGTGTATCAATAAGTGAGCGTATTCCAGTAAAATTCTTATGTACTAATCAGAATAGATTTAAAATATGAAGTTAATGCGGTGTCATATCTGACAGCTGTGAAGGATACATACAAAGTATATGCAAATTACGAAGCATAGTAATATGCCAATCACCTGGGAAACCACCACGAAATTTAAAAAAAAAAAAACATTGCTGACATTTTTTCTTCTGTCTGTGTAGTTCTTTTCCACTGCGTCCTCTGTTTCCCCCTAAAAGTAACACTTTCCTAAATTTTGTGGTTATCATACTCTCTCTATATACATGTTATATAGTTTTATAGCTTTTTATAGTTTTATCATATAGATATCTCTTAAGAAATAGATTAGTTCATTATTTGTTACATTTTCGTCTTTGTTTATACACTTATGCATGTATTTATTCGTTCCGATGGGAAACATACGCTTTGGGAGTGAGAGACAGACTTAATGACTCAGAGAATATTTTCATGGGTCTGCCACAGCCCAGCCCTTCGTGGCGGGGTGGGAGGGAGGATGCGATGAGGGCCCGATGTTAACTGCACGCAGGGTGTTCTGCACCGTGGGAAAGAGCCCCAGAACCCTGAAACCACAGCTCCTGTCGCATGGCTGGAGCAGCTGCCCCGCTCTGGAGCGAGGACAGGACCAGGGCGGAGACACCTTTGTTCTCTAATGTCCTGGGGTGAGAGCAGGGAAGGGACTTCCGGCCAGGGTCTCGCTGAGGATTCCCTTTTGTCGTTTGACTTCTCAGGGCTGACAAAACACCACAGAGAAACGTCTCTTAACCAGGAGCACGGTGCCATGCGTGGCTACAGAAGCAAAACCCTAGGAATAAACATCATCTTTACGATAAGAAGTTCTGGAAACATTTTTAATAAAAACCTACACTAATATTCCTGAGATTTAAGTGGACAAGTAATAGTTTTCTACATTCAGATTATATGAGTTAATATCCTTTGTCTCACTTGATTGTCACAACTTTTTAGAGGAGCGGACACATATTTTTACTCCTGGCTTGTAGATGAGAGCCAGCGCGATCAAGTGGTTCACGGGCGGTCACACAGTGACCGAGCTATGACATAAACGCCAGACAGTTGACTCCATTTCTCGGGTTCTTTCCACTATGTGGTCTTGAAGAAGATTTTTTTAATGTCAATTGACTTAACCTAAGTAGAAAATATTCTCTTTTCCTCTAGAAACTTAGATTTGAAAAAAATGGCAATCAAAAAAAAAAAAAGTAGCAAAATGTTAAAGGAAAATATAATTATCTACGTGGCAATAAAAATTGCAAACCAAACTTGACAAGAACAGAAATCATAGGTGGAAGGCACCATCACTTTTTATTAATATTTTGACCAAAAGCAAAGCTATGAAACTGAACAGAATGAGGTTTGTTCAAGCATGGTATTACAAATTAGCAAAATCTGACACCACCTTCAGCCTTTTAACTCCATTTCATAGGTTATAGTACTAATTACGATGAGAACCTGACAAGTAAGGACCTACAAGAAGGCCTCAGTCCGTATGGCTGAGGTCAGAGCTTCTCAAATGCTGACCTGCGTCTCTACTCAAGAGAGTCTGTGCGATCTTATGATATTTGTTTCTTCGCCGCCCCAAACCCAAGGGCCGTGTTATGCACCTCTAGTTCCCCCAGAGTCAATGACACTTAGCCAGGCCCAGAGTCTACCCTCTCAGCGCCCTGCTCATCACCGGGGACCAGATGCCATTTGCCGGGGATGCTCCCCTGATAGTAACTGAAGCCAAGGAAACTACCGTGAGCCCCTGTGAGCCGAGCTCCCGACCAAGGACAGACCTCAGCCCATGAACAATGGACGAGGCCCGTCACAATGTCATTTTTTTCTCTCTTTCTCACACACACACACACACACACACACGAACCTCACTGATGGTTAGTTCCACGGCGGAGACAGACATGACCAGTGCTAAAACGCAATACAGCAAAAGTAACCTGCCTCTCGGCTTCCTTCTGTACGTGGAGTCCTCGGCTGGGGACACCAGTGTCCCCCTTAGGAAAGGTACCTAGCTTGCAGATTAGGTTCAGAGCTTGCCAAGGCCCCAGGAGGATTGCCTGACACCCGGTACCTGAAAACTTGCACTTGAAGAATAGCACCCTCAGACACAAGTGTCAAACACCACAGACTTCCTGAGGTTTCCATGGCAGTCAGGTGAAGCCCTAGACCGGAGCCCCATAAACAATGACACCTACTTCAGAGCAGTGTAGAGAATAAGAACACCTGTCACCTGCCCGTGCCGTCATGTAACCATTCCGAGCTACCCTTTAACCCCCTGGGACCCATGGATGTTGAAGGCATCTCCACTGCGAACTCATGGGAATGTGTTGGATAAGTTTTGCTGAATTGTATATAGAGCAATTAAAACCATACTACAAAATACATTGAAATATCGAAAAAGTAAAAAAAGTACTTATTTATGTGTTTATAACTACTTGGTTTACAAATTTACTATCAATAAAGGGTTAAAACTGAGACATAAGCCGTCCAGAAACTCACGCCGGCTACCGTGTGCCCGTGTGCAGCGGACCGCAGCGCAGCGTGGGTGCATTTTCGCGAGGGTACGTCCAGCTCCTACGTGCAAATCTGTATTTGTTCCAAGAACTATCCCCAAAGTCACACATTTCCATGCGTAAATTAGAGACTCAGTTTTGATATCTGTCCGAGTGTCTTACACAGTGTTCCTTCTTTGTCATTCATCCTTGCTCTTCCTTTTAAAAAGGAAAGATGAAAACGGGGCCATCTCTCTTCGCAGGTTTATTCAAGACCTTTCGTCCATGGTACAATATGCTCTCACGTCAGCCCCATCTTGACACTACGAAGCCATACTGCATGGTCCAAACCAAGGGTCTGTCCCCAGCCTTTGATAGAGAGAGTTTTGGTTGTTTCCCCGTCGAGGCGATGTACCTATGGCAGACTGGTAAAGTGGTTTCTATAATTTTGCTGCTCTGAGTTAAATGGGGACAAGCAGAGTGGACCACAGGCTGTCTGTCCTGAGCGTGATCGTGCGACCGCTCCTGTTGGCCGCACGTGAACGAGCCTGTCAAAAATGAAATGTCACTGCCTTTCCCAAACCTTTCCGGATCTGCGGTCTGCTGCAAGGTTTCATCTCTGCTCTGATGTCTGTTGTGATCCTGGCCTCGCTCCCTCCGGAACGCCTGTTCGCTCCGGCCCTGCTTCCTTCAGGAACCGCTGGCAGCTGAGGCCGACTTCAGAACTCCTTGAATAACTAAACAACGGCAACCCGCCCTTCCTGAGGCCCACGGAGATGTTTGCGAGATTCCAAACAGCCCGGGGAGGTGTCAGGAAGTGACCTAAGGAAGGCAGGCTGTGTAGAGGCCAGAAACATTGTAGAGGTTTTATTCTGGTCTGGTTGTTTGGATTGTAAGGAGAACACAGCCCCTCCCAAGGACGCTCGACAGTCCGCAGGCCAGCATCCAGAGAACCACCTCCCTCACGTCTGGCCACAAGCCTCGGGGGGCCCGCGAAAGGAGGCAAATGTCGAAAGGATGGCCAGAATAACTGCTCACCTACTATAGGGTGCAAGAGAAACAAGGAAAATTTTAGAACGCACTTCACAAACTCCGTGAAATATCCGGATGTCCCAAAGGTTTTCCTACTCAGATACAGGAGAGTCACTGATTTGGGAAATGCCATAAAGCTTTCATCGCCTTAAAACTAAGGGAAACAAGGAAATATGCTGCAGAAAACAATCGTGGCAGCGTGTGGCAGCTCATACGAGACAGAAAAGCCCAAGAAATAGCCAAAGAACACTGAAGCTGCCTGTATCGAAGATGGATGAAAGAGTTCTATCGTCCTTGTGGGCAAAATAGAGAAGTGCACTGTGGAGATAAGATGCTGAATGTTAGAAGCTTCAGAGCTAAATAAGGTCTTCAACACCATCTAGGAGAATGCTCAGGCTTTTTATATTAATTATGCACTGGATACAGATCATCCAGTCTAAGCAGCGCAGGACTCCAAGGGTTAGATTAAATGAGATTGAGGAATGGAGGAGAAGTCGGGAGAAAAGTCCGTGTTTCCCACGCACGGATAACGACTAACACGAGGGGGACATCACACGCTCGCGTCCGTCACTCACCCCAGCTTCTTGTGCCACATTACTGGACGGTGCTGAACTCTAAGATTACAGTAGTATTTACACTTTGGCCTTCACTCTGCTATAAACCTACTGACGAGGGCGTAAAGGCAGCCATGTTTTCTTCGGCCTCAGCCATCACACCTGGGACTCTCTGCTTTTCATTACAACTTGTGTTCCTGGGGTTCCCATTTTTGCTTTCAAAGGGGGAAAGTAGAAGCAGAAAATATCCAACCCAAAATAGCTTATACCACTGTGAAATGGTGCCCTCTAGCAATAAAATAGCTTGAGGACTTCTTTTTAATATCCGCTAGAGTCTAACAAAGATGGCGTCAAACAGTCCTTGGACATAGTGAAGCCGAAGCACCTTCAAACACTCTAGCCTTAAGATATGCTAGAGACCAAAATAGCTCCTTCTCCAACACTGGGCTGTGTCCTCTTCCTTAAACTGGGTTCAGAGAACGGTGTTTTTCTTTTTAAAGCATGATTAGTTTCCTTCTCGAGTCATGCTCACCAAACCCAGCTCGGAAAAAGAAGTCACCATGAGTTCGACTTCCTGAGTTGACGTGATGAGCCAGTTATGCATCATCGGCTCGTTATGGAAATCATAACCAAAATGAACATTAACAAGCTTCATTTTCCACAGCTTCCTGAGACGGCGCACATGGCCAGTGACTTCCAGTCCCCTGAGATGGGACTTAAGTCCACAGGGGTGTCATTAAACTTCTGTAGAACATTTACAATGAAAAACGATACGTTTCCTTACCCATTGAAAATGTTCACACATCAGAAAGTTGACAGAGTACGTCTGCACCTTATGGTGACGGGATAAGTGGCACTCATGTCCTGAAGCCCTGAGCCCCGGTTCCTCGGAATGTGACCGTATTCAAAACTAAAATCTTGAGAGAGGTGGCGAAGTTGATGTGAGGTCATTCGGGTAGACGCTAATCCAGTATGACTGGTGTCCTTACAAGAAGAGGAGCTTAAGATGCAGACACAGAGACACCAGACGCCTGTGCACGGAGGGGTGACGACGTGGAGAGCCAGCGGCACGGTGGCGTCTGCACGTCGGGGGCGGGGAGGTGCCTCAGAGGAAACCAGCCCTGCCAGGACCTTGGTCTTAAACTTCCAGCCTCCAGAAATGTGAGAAAACTATTTTCTGTTATGGCATCTGGCCCACACTAATACATTAGTCATCTCTTGTCAGTCAGAAGGCTGCTTGGAAATTCTCATTTCATCAGTCCGATGCGATAGGATGGTTGGGCCACGCTCATCTGTATCTTATTTTGCCAGATTGTTTCGTGTTAATCCTGAAAGGAGCGTAAACCTCTGAACTAGATTCTAAGTCTGGCCCAAATGTAGAGAATTTGCTGGAATTTGCAGGGAAAGCGGAGACAGAAAACGTTTATCCTCTCAACTCAAAACTAATTGAAATGAGGGAAATTGATCCTAAAGACCTCCACCCTTTCCCTTGTCTCTCCTCCTCGTTTTCCTTCCTCCGTGTCCTTACCTGCAAAAATGAAGACCACGAACCCTAGGTCAATGTTGCCGGAAGGGTGGGGTGAATTAATATAACTGAGTGTTTTCCAAACGACAAGGGAGAAGAAAAGATGGTGGGCTAGGGTCCGAGAGAAGGGGGAACAGAGGTAGCATAATGGAGCTCTCGCTATGCGTCGAACATTGCCCTGCACGCTTGCTCTATCTCACTAAAATCTAAGGATACCCTTGGGGTAGTTGGTATCGCCGATTTCATTTCACGAATGCATTTACCAGCATTCAGAAAGGGTTCGCGTGCTTACTGAGTCACCCCGCAAGTAAACAATGAATCGTGAGGGGGGTGGATCGGAGACCCAAGTGCCTAAAGTGTGAATTCTTCCATCCTAACTAGTAAAGTCATGCTAGTTGTGCATGGTGGTTTGGTACTTGTCTTCACAGATGACGGAGACCGGATTATTGCTGTAGGTAAGCATGTATCGCCTGTTCTTCTGTTGGGAAGGAAAATAATAGATGGTGATAGAAAAGAACAAATCAGAAGGCAGAGGTAAAAAGGAGCCGTCATCTGAGTGAAGCAAGGCATCGGCAAGTGTCAGCGAGGATGGGGTGAGAAATGAAGAGACAAGAGTTTCGTGGAGCGGCATCTTCTATGTGGAAGGTTCTGGAAGTGACAGAAACGGGGAGAAGATAGTTGAAGAGTTTTCTTTTTGTTCACTGAGAATGTCTTCTCTACCTCCCCTCCCCGCTCTCCCGTATTCTCTTGATCAATGAAATTAAATGTCTGAGTTACTTTAAATCCCTTTTTATCCTAAGCTGTGTTCATTTGAGTTGATAACGAGGCAATAATGGCCCTGTGATGCCCAGTTATACGTGGGTGATATTTTCTCCATTATTTTCTAGGCTCCAAAGCCAGGTTGGAGTGTACAGCTGCACTTTGCCTTCCATTCGTTACCCTAGACCTGCCCACTGCCCGCTCTGACTACCTGCTGCCCGACCAAGGTCATCGCGGAGTGATGGAAAGAAGCAGAAGCAGCTGCACCCGAGGCACGTTGATCCTCAGTGGAGCAGCCAAGAGCTGTCAGGGCGATGCATCAAGCAGCACAGCTTGTGCGGGGCCTTGTAGCAAAGGGCACCAAGTTTTCAGTGCCCAACAGAGCAAAACCTTTGCTTTCACTCCCAGCGAGTCTGGCACATCCCGACAGAGGACGGCTCTCCCACGAGAGACGACACAGAACTCCAGGTGTCTTTACCCTGTGGCGTCTCTATCACCACCCGAGGCTTCGGGGTGACGGGGGAAGAAAGCGTGGCGAATCACACGCAGGTTCTTCCCCCCACGAGTGAGCGGGCCGGGTCGGGGAGTGTTGCTGTTTCCGGAGAGGGGAAGACATTGTAATTGCTGGTGGTTCCCCTGGTAGTGACGGCCACTACGGATGTGGCAGCGAGCACAGGGCACAGGGAGACCCTTCAGATGACAATGCACTGAGTGGGACGCAGGTGCGTGCACGCGGCAGCGTGGGGGGCAGTGTGGAGGTCCTCTGGAAAGGGAACTCCGAGACCTTCCTCACGACCCCGCAAACAGGTGTCACTCCCTCCCCCAACCCGTGGACCCCCATTTTTCTCGTCTTCCTGAAAGGCCAAGGACAGCAATGGAAACACACTCGGACTCATTCAAGGCCCGGACAGAGTCACCACCGAGTTTCTTGGGAACTTGGCATCAAGCCAGTCCTGAAGCTGCTTTCACAGCTGGTTTCTGCTACACGCTTGAGAAGGCCACGGGACATGCGTGATGTGGACTGGACAGAACTGAGTTTCGAGTCGGGGTGGGAGCTGGCCACGGGCACGGCACAGGGCTGGAAAGGCCTGGAAGCTGAGAAATGCTGCCGCCTACAATTCCTCATTCGGCCTCATCCAGGGACTCAAAGCGAGAAACCCAAGTTGCGGGGTGGGGCGCCCCACTGTGCTGCAGGACAGACGAGGTGGCGGGGAGCCGCTGGGATGGCGAGTGGGTTGCAAGGGGCGGGGTGGGGGCGAGGGCACTTTGAGAGGCACAGCTGCCACCCGCGTGGACGGTGCCGGGAGTGACCAGAGATGTTTTACCTTCGTGGTAAAGCGGCATCGGGCTTCCCCACTTGCTGTTCCCTTGAGGAACTGGAAAAAGCCCTACTTATTTCCTAGTGGTGCCTTGAACTAGATTCCTTGAACTTGATTTGACACTTGTGATTGACCAGAGACTGAGCCACACAGAGCCCCAGAATATTCGGTGTGCAAACACTTTCTTGTCTTTAGCAAAGTGTCAGTGCGTAAGGTTCCCACTTTCAGAAGACGTATCATATTAGTCAGCTTGGCTCCAATAATAGAATGTCACAACTGGGCAGGTTAAACCATGAACATTTATTTTCTCACGGTTCTGGAGAGGGAAGGTCAAGGTCAGGGAGCCAGCGTGGTCAAGTCCTGCTGAGACCTCTCTTCCCAGCTCGAAGACCGTTAGCGGCTCATTGCGCACCCCCCGCCCCCAAAACACACACACACACACCAGGGTGGAGAGAGAAGAGACTCTGTGTCTCTTCCTCATCTCCCAAGGGCACTCATCCCACATGGGCCCCCACCCTCATGGTCTCCGCTACATCTAATCACCTCCCGAAGACCCCATCTCCAAGCGTTATTATGTTGGAGAGTCAGGGCTTCAACATATGAATTTGGAGGGACACGATTCAGTCCACAGCACATGTCGTGTCTGTATAGTGGCTTCAGTATGCCCGGCTTCCCACTAAGTGCCATGGCGAAACACAGTTTGGCCTCTGTCCACGCCAGGAGACGTTTGAATCCCATCCTCTTAAAGTCTCACATTCAAAAAATGTCTGTATTCCTCAAAAACTTGCTCGATTTAAAAGTCGAAGCCTACTTCTGCTTTTGCTGTCTACAGATTAATTTTAATCTTCCATTCCTTTAAATGTTGTCACGGAATTAAATACCCACCTGAAAATTGTTTTTGTTTATTGAACAAATATTTAGGACACAACAACTTTGTGTCAAATGCTTTTCCGGATGCGGAGGATTTCACAGTTTGTGGGAAAAAAAAAAAAACCAGCTCTGTCCTCCGGCCGCTCACATTCCAGCAGAGGGAGTGGGGAGTGGACGGCTGTAAAACAGGCAAGGACAGGAATAGCCTCCTCACAGACCGTGACAGGTGACAAGGGACGTTTTAGCCATTGATGCGAAACATCATGACGAATGGCGCTGAGGTGACTCCCTTAAACGTGTTGGTCAGAGAAGGCTTCCCGGAAGAGGTGACATCTCAGCTGTGACCACGAGAACTGAGCGAGAGAGGAGCAGCTCAGGTGGGAGTCTGCTCGTTCGAGGCCCAGACCTCAGGAGGGACCACCCACCGAGAGCCAGCGCAGCGGACCAGGGAGGGGCCCAGGTGGGGAGGGAGGCCAGGCCGGAAGTCACAGCCTCAGCAAGGAATCCGGGTTGGGCTCTAAACGCCTTGGTAGAGTTAGTATTTCCAGAAAACAAAACATGACTCTAACTTCAGATGTGTAACTCCCTTGCAGTTCAAGTATTTTAGCGCATATTTATAGAACAGATTGGGAAAGAAGGAAATTTCTATAATACCTTTCAAATACATACAGGGCTGAGAAACTAGCGTACGTCTCAATATAAGGGCAGCGAGTGATAGATAACGAACATTTCATAGTCTACAGAAAATGACCACAGCGGCCTTCTGTTTCGGGCTTCTGTTATCCGTGCTCTTGATCTCTGCCCTCGAAGTGCCTTTTTCTATTTATCCGCATGAGTCACTGAAGCTCTAGAATATACTTTATGAAAAATTAAAGTAGATGTTTACCAGGGAGCATGTTGGTATTTTCCTTCAATCAATCATGTATGTAACAAATATTTATTCAGCAACCACCGTGTGCCAGGAACTATGCCGGATTCTTAGGATACGATGGTGAGCAAAACACATAAGGATCCTTGAGTCCAGTAAGGAGAGAAACCCTGATCAAAGAAAGAGAAGTGAATGAGCGCACACTGTTGAGTGCTGTCAACGAAACTACGGTGAACTGTAGAAAACAAGGAGAGTCTCAGCAAGGACAGGCTCTCGGCCTGGAGGATCACAGAGGGGTTATCTAAAGAACCAGCATCTTCACTGGCCTAATGGAGGGATGACGAGGGGGTCACTAGAACACAAATGGGTAACTTAGAAGACAAGCCGAGTCGACGGCAGTATTCTTTTGCAGAAGGGGCCTGGCCGTGGCAAATGCCCCCTGGGTTCCACTTCCCCATCTCTTGAGGTCTGAACTGTGTCACCCAAAAATTCATATGTTGAAGTCCTAACCCCCAGTGCCTCAAAATGTGATTGTATTGGAAGATCGGGTCTTTTAAAAGGCGATTGAAATAAAATGCGGTCGTTAGGGTGAGACCTAATCCCACGTGACTGGTGTCCTGGTAAGAAGAGAAGAATGTGGGGACAGATAGGTTCACAGAGAAGCCCGAGGGAGGACGCAGGGGGAAGATGACCATCGACACGCCACGGAGAGGGGCCTCGAGATGAGCCACCCCTGGTGACACCACGATCTCAGCCTCTGGAACTGCGAGAACATACATTTCCGTTGTTTAGGTCGCCCGGTCTGTGGTCCTCCGTTATGACAGTCTTCACAGACAGATATGCCCTCTGATTCTGCCTCACGACAAACCTCGAAATAACTCTCTCCGCTTTCATGCCTCGCACTCTCGACTCCCGCCAGCCCTTTCCCAGGCCCCGCTTTCCTGTCCATGTCTGCATCATCTGACGAGTGGACCGTCTCCTCCTTCCCGAAGCGCTTTTCCATGAGCTTCCATTTCCTGGTCTTTCTTGGTCTTCCGCCTGCCTTCCTGGCTTCAGTTTCTCCTGGGTCTTTTCACTCCTCAGACGTTCAAGGTGAAGTTCTCAAGAGCTCAGTCCTCCCCCCACCCTGTGGTAGAAGACAGCCCTGGTGTCACTCCTAGAACATAGGGAAGCCCATAGCGGGACAGTTTAATGTATGTTTTAAAGAGCTCACTACGCACACAGTGCAGAAGGTCAAAGAGTAAATGTGGGAGTTGATTTAGAAGCCAATCATGAGAGTTAGACATGTGTGGTGGCAATGAGGATGGATAGAAGTAGACAAAGGTGGGTATATATCTAAAAGTTATTTAATATATTTAGGAGTTGAAATCCTCAGGACTCAAGAGGAAGAGAGGAAAAGAAAAATGTCATAATTCTGAGGTTTCTGGGGGCCAAATAGATAATGGTGCCTTTTGCGGAGGTAAGAAATCCAGGAGGGGGAATAACTGTGTGAGGCCGATCACAAGTTCGGTTTTGAACATGACGAAGCACCTTGAAGATACGCCAGTGGAAATGTCAAGTGGGCGATTAGACAACGTGTTTCTGGGACTCAGAGAAGCTGACTGAGCTAGGAATTTAAATTTAAGGGCCATCGGAATATAAATGGTGCTCATCGGTGGCATCAGCCACAAGTAGGGGTGAGATCTCCTTGCAAGACCAGAGTGGGGAGGAACGGAGACCTGGGAGAAAACTCTGTGAGGCAGCACATGATGCAAAATCCTGGCACAAGAGGACGAGCCACGAAAGCAGACTGGAAAGAAGCAGAGAAAGGAATGGGGTCGAGGAAGCCACGGGAAGAAAGTTAAAAACAATCGTATCTAGAAATGGGCAAAGGGCTTAAACGGACATTTCTCTGAAAAAGAGAAACAAGTAATCAAGAAGCACAACATTACTCACTGGGAAAATACAAATCAAAATCAAATTAGATAGCACCTTCCATCCATTAGGATGACTACCAGCAAAAAAAAAAAAAGAAAAAGAGAGAGAAAAAGTGTTGGCACCGATGTAGAGAAATTGGAACTTTTGTGCACTGTTGGTGGGAATGTAACTTGGTGAAGCCTCTGTGGCAAACAGTCCAGTGGTTCCTCAAAAAAGTAAGACCAGAATTACCATGGGACCCAGCAATTCTACTTCTGGGTATACGCTCTTGTCCGTACACCCAAAAAGAACTGTAAGGCAGGTCTTGAAGACACGTTTGCACATCATGTTCACAGAAGCGTGATTCACAACTGCGAAAGAGTGGAAGCGGCCCGTATGCATCGGCAGAGAAATGGATAAACAGAAGGTAGTATATACATAAAAGGGAATATTGTCAGCCTTCAAAAGAAAAAAGAAAATTCTGACAAATGCTATGACAAGGATGAACCTCGATGAACGAACATCACTTCGACTTAAAGTCACCAGCCGCATTAGCCCCTAAAAAGAGAGTCAGCCTGTCCCTTAAAGCTTTGAAGCCAGACATGGTCTTCCCTTCTTGCAGTATGGAAGTCCTAGATGGCATCTTCTGCCAAGAGAAGCCTGTTTTGTCTACACTGACATCTGTCGTTCAGCGCAGCCACCTTCATTAATTATCTTAGCTAGATCTTCTGGATAACTTGCTGCTTCACCTTGTACTGTCATGGAGACCACTTCCTTCCTTAAACCTCATGAGCCGATCTCTGCTGTCCTCGAACTTTCCTTCCGCAGCTTCGTCACCTCCTTCGGCCTTCGCAGCATTGAAGAGTCCGGGCCTTGCTCTGGATTAGGCTTTGGTTTAAGAGAATGTGGTGGCTGGTTTGATTGTCTATACAGACAGACTAAAACTTTCTCCGTATCAGTAATAAGGCTGTTTTCCTTTCTTATTATTCGTGTGTTCACTGGAGCAGCATTTTTAATTTCCTTTGAGAACTTTCCCTTTGCATTCACAACTTGGCTAACTGTTTGGTGCAAGAGGCCCAGTTTCCAGCCTGCCTCGGCTTCTGACGTGCCTTCCTCACTGAGCTTGATCGTGTCTAGCTTTTAATCTAAAGAGAGAGACATGGGGGACGTAGTTCCATAGTGTAGCAGTTAACACATCTGCTTTACACATAGAAGGTTCTGGGTTCATGCCCCAGTGGAGCCACGATCCATGGTCTACGGCTACGCCACCCTGAACAAGCCCGATGTCTGATCTCGGAAGCTAAGCAAGGTCAGGCCTGGTTAGTACTTGGATGGGAGACCACCTAGGAAGACCAGGTGCTGTAGGCGTAAATAATAATAATAATAAATAAATAATCAAGAGAGAGACTTGGGAATCTCCCTTTCGCTTGAACGCTCAGAGGCCTTGTAGGGTTATTAATTGGCCTAATTTGATACCGTTGTGTCTCAGGGGACAGGGAGATGGAGAGCTGACCAGCTGGTGGAGCAGCGAGAACATACACAACGTTTATCAGCGATGTTTGCTGTCGATAAGGATGCGGTGCGTCTTCCTCAGATACAATGGTAAGATCGAGCATCACTGATCACAGGCCCCTATAACAACTACCGTAATAATGGAAACGTTTGAATTATTGCGAGAATTACCAAAACGTGACACAGAGACATGAAGTGAGCGAGTGCTGTTGGAAACTGGCACCCATAGACTTGTTCGACGCGAGGTTCCCAAAAACTTTCAAACGGTAAAAAAAGAAAAAAAAATTTGTGAAGAGCAGTGAAGGGAAGCCTGGTTTTCCTCATTTTGCAAATAAGGTCATCGGAACACAGAGAAAGAAAGGATTTTTTCCAAGATCGATCAAAACTCAAAGCTGGAATTTAAATCCGGGTCATCTGACCCCAAAGCTGTTTCTTTCTCCTCCTAGTCCTCACTGCAGCCTGACTCCACCCAGAGGCAGGGCCCCCACTCCGCCCCGGGGGACGCCCATCCTCTGCCCTGGAAGCGGCAGTGCGGCCTCCTTCCCTCTCCGCCTGCCTCTCAGCTGTTGCTTCCTCCTCTTATTAACCATCCTTGACTGTGGGTGATTTCTCTCCGGCTCCGCCTTGTCTCCTTCTGGCCTTTACCTGCCATCTTCCCACAGCCCTTCCCAACCCAGCAGCAGCTGCGGGCCCTCTGTGCTCTGCGTCCTGCTAACCCCCAGTCCCTGCTCTTCATTGGCAGCCCAGCGCCTTTCCCTCTGTCTCCTCTAACCGTCCTGGGCAGCTCTCCGTTCCCACACACGCTGCTCTCTGCGGCCACCTGGCCTTTGCACACAGTAGATGCTCCGCCTGGCCTCGCCCTCACCTGTGCTGGAAGAAACCCACCTCCCTGGGGCTGTTGGGGGCTTGCAGTTCCTCAAGGAGGTGACCACAGCCGAGTAGCGACACGTTAAAAGAGGTTGACAGTGTGTGAAGTGGAAAATGTCACCAGCAGAAGAAAGACGCAGTGAACTTTAGTTTTGATTTACAGTAATGGGAACTCGAGGAGAGAAAACCTCCGTTCCCCTGTTAGCCACTCTCCGGGCAATTCTCCCGTTCCTCCCTTTTTTGCCTTAGAAAGAAAGTTTCCAGGGTGCCCTAGGGGTCCCCACGCCCAGAGAGCCCCAGGCAGCCCTGGGCGTCCTCCAGCTGGGCCTGAAACTCTACGTAAACATCACGTGGCTCCGCAGGAGAGCCCCACCCACGCAATTCCTGTGTCGGAAGACACTCTGCAAGCCCATTTCCTCAGTGGGTTCTCAGAGGGGTCCAGGGACGGGAGGTCCCGCCAAGCCGCCCACGGCCACACCCCGACGGGGCGGCGGAGCTGGGATTCCGGCCGGGCTCTTTGCATCGTCGTTTACTTTTCCTTGAGACCGAAAGCCTGAGTCCACAGAGCGAGGTGTCACTTGCCTATGGCCTCTACCCCTCCATCGCCTTCGGGCCCACGCGTAATGTGAAAGACCACATCCTTGCCTCGGGAGAGCTTGCCAGGAGACGGAGCCACCCTAGCAAGTGTCCCCATGCTGCCGACGGCCACTCGGAGCTGTGCGCGTAGATCTCCACGTGAGTCCCGATAGCTCGTCCTCGTGATGGCTTCTCAAGCGACAGGCGGAGCTCGTTCCCCAGGCTGCCCTGCACCCCACGGGGCCCAGACCCCCACGAGCCCGCTCCAGCAAAGAGACATTTGTTTTGCAGCCAAAAAATAAGGGGACACCTCCCAAAGCGTAAGCTCCAGGTCCTGGAGTCCCACGAGCAAAGCTCCTGTTTCAAAATTAGACGCGTTGGGGGAAACCCTGCCTCGCGTAGCCCACCCACTGGTCAGTGTGCAGTCACTCGACCTCCAGGTGAATCTTGCGTCCAGCCTGGTCGAGATCTGACACCCTGATTTACATCCTACCTAGACCATGGTTGGTGAAAACTTGTGAACGCCTGCTCTGTCCATTGAGAAGTGGACAGGGCCAGGCTGACGTTTGCCTTTCAATTATCTTTAGGAAACAAAACAAATGTGCTAAGCGTGCAACATTGCACAGAAAACGACCCCTGTGAATACGTTATGAATCAGAGAGCCGCCTAGAGATACGTCTCTCGCTGCTTTCTTGCTCTGGTATCAGAATACTATGTGTTCTTTAAAGCAACACCAAACTTAATTTCTTTATAAATATAGAGTGTATTTCTCTTTCACTGGCTACTTTGGTTTTTGAAAAGCTAACGGAAGCTGAAACTTGGAGAGTGGGCCCTGCCGGCGGGGCAGGCGGCGGACGGCGGGCGGGGGGAGGTGGGCAGAGGCACGGGGCTCGGCCCCCCGTGCGGAGCCTGATCGTGGCCCCTGGGGGGTGGGGCTGGCAGCCAGGCGCGTGTGAGCACAGCCTCTGCGTGTTCTGGCTGTCGGAAGATGCCCACCGAGCTCCCGCCAGCCACTCAGAGCTGCCCTCCAGGCTGGATGACATTCTCCCCAACCTTCTTGACAAACACAGGGTGAGGACCGCGCTGTTTGGCCGACGGACTAAATTTCAGAGAAAAAAAAAATGGATAGAAGGGGAATTATTTTGGAGCCTTCAGCAAACAGCACTAATCCCAAAGCAGAGCAAACGCAAATTAAAGCTGCGGTGTCTGGGAGACACAAGGCTGCTGGCCAGCCTCCCGCCCACCGTAGGCACGCCGAGCTGCTCCACACAGCCACCAACCAGCGCCCCTATGGGCCACCCCTGGGTGCTCCCATCTGTCTCGGCTACGGCTTCCGCTATGGCTATACCTGTTAGGGGCCTCCGGTGCCACAGACAGGACACTCTCGGTCCCTCCAAGGGAGTGGAGACATTCCGGACCTGGTCCCTGAAAACTCGGCACAGATGTCCCCTTGCCCAGGCTCCCTCGAGGCCTGCGGGTCTCTCGCACGGCATCTCTGTTCTCTTTCTGAGTCTGCCCTCTCCTGTCACCCAGCTGGTGTCCTCAGAGTGGGCAGCGTCCCTGATGGCACCTCAGAGCAGAGGCTCTAGCACGCGCTGAATGCGTCTTCCCAAAACGCATCTCTTCTTAGTCGAAGTCCTAACCGCCCCCCGGACCTCAGAAAGTGACTTAGGAGACAAAGTCTTTAAAGAGATAATTAAGTCCAATGTGGTCCTTGGGCCAGGTGCTAATCCAGTGTGACTGGGTCTTTATCAGAGGAGATTAGGACACAGACAAGCATGGAAGGCAGACCAGGTGAAGACACATCTGCCAGCCAGCGAGAGCGGCCTCGGGAGGAACCAGCCCTCTGACACCTTCATCTCAGACTTCAAGCCTCCAGACTTATGAGGAAAGACGTGTCTAGTATTGAAGCTACCCAGTGCGTGGCGCTTTGTCACAGAAGCCCGGGTGCTCACACAGTGCCCCTCACCTCGAGTTCTCAGCAGCTGACTCAGACACTTGGTTTGGATTCCGCATTCCTGAGAGAAGAGCTCGGGGTCCCCACTTGGTTCTGCAAAGGCCACTGCTGGCTGGGCCACGGCCCACCTCGGAGCAGGAGGTCACCTCTGCCCGGTCACCTCCAGGCTGAGGACGCAGGGTCACGAGACGCTGGACCCACTGCCCAGGTTTCCCTCAGTGCAGGGCCTGTGGGGACCCAAGTGCCCTGTACGGGGGGACACTGGGCGAGCAAGCACCGTGACGGCATCTCTAACACACGGTGCCACCAATCATCACAGGCAAGATGAGGTGACCCCACGTCGGCTGGGAACACTGTGACGGTGGCCGTGTGATTTCAGACAGGATTAAATTGTAGGGTTTAGGATTAAAATGCAGGTTTAGAGAATGCACTGTATGAGAGGAGAGGGTGCTTGCCGGGGCCCGAGGGGCGAGGGAGGGGGCTCAGGGCCTGACGGCGACAGAGGTTTCGTTTGGGAGGAAGAAAAGCCTTGGAGAGGGACAGTGCCGATGTCTGCACAATGGGGCGAAGGCACCAGGGCCCCCGACTGATGCTTAAACGTGGTTCAGGGGTTCTGTTACGCCATGTTTATTGACCTCAGCAAAGGTGAAGACGTGAATTCGAAGGACTATGTGGTCTAGCGGAACGAAGCTTGCCACCCCGCTCGAGTCACAGGTAGCTGGCCGTGTGGGAGGAAGCCCCCATGCTCCTGAGAAAGCTTCAAGTCCACAGAGGCCACATGTCCAGTCTTAAGTGCCATCTGCTGACTGGTGGCCTCCCGGCCAGCTACGAGAAGCCCAAGTCGTCAGGAGGTACCTGGAGCACAGGCCCAACGGACTCCTGGGACAGACCCAGAGGAACCGAAAGAGTAGCACCCCCTTTCGGGCCCAGAATCCTGGTCCGATCGAGCCAGGACCGATGGCGGGACACAGGCAAGGACAGACAGGCGGTCCCACTCGGCGCCTTGCTCAGGACACAGGTGGTAACTTGCGCTTATGAGGAAGTTAATGCTTCTCGCTGGTCCCCTCCTTTCCTGGTTTTCCGGTTTGGGGCCCAAGGGCCCTTCCCGCCTCTGGGAAATGGGACAGGGAGAGCAGACAGGCGGGCACGTGTGTGATGCATTTGGGATCGCGGCCCCGACGATGCAGAGGCTGGGACTGGCGTCAGATGTGCTCCAGGCACAGATATTCAGAGGTAAAAAGGGACACAGAGCGGTCTGCCTCCTCCTCGTCCCCATCCGGGGGAGGCAGGGAGGAGGGGAGGCTGGGGGATGCGCGAGTCTACAGTTTGGCGGCTACAAACACCGGTCCGGACACTTGGGCATGCCCGTGACTGCTCGCTCAGGACGGCCACACGGTCGGAGCTGGGGCGCAGTCACCTAGAAGGAGCCACTGACTGGGTGCTCGCTGCGTGCCACAGTGGAGGGGAAAAGCCGTATTGCAAAGCAGATTTAAAGTGAAGCAGCCGAACGCAGGTGGCAGGAGACAGAACTCCCCATCGCAGGCCTGGCCGTGTCCCGCCGACTGGTGCGGACGTGACTGTGTGCACACTGCGCATTGGTGTGCTCGGTGTGTATGTTCCACGTGGCCTGGGGAAAGGTGTTCGTATGATTTCACTGGGGTGGATTGCCGTCTGGAAATTGGCACCGCCCTGTCCTGTTGTGGAAAGCGTTTCTCAGTCACAGCGACAAGGAGAAGCCTCTCCCCTTGCCGGACCGTGTCCAGGGGACACTGCTCTGCCACCGACCCCAGAGCAGGCACAACACGCACGCCGCACTCGGCGTGGGCCCCTGAGCATCTGCGGACCTGGCTCATCTGTTGTGTCTCTGGTCCCCCCATTCCACCTTGTACATAACCCCGAGGCCACCCAGAGCAGAAACCTGGGTGAGGAAATCAGCCTCCTGAGATTCGAGCGGGCTGGGCCCGGAAATGTCCCCAGAGCCTTTCGTCTGGGACTCAGACACAGAGCCACGTGGCTAGCCATTCACGGGAAGGACAGAGGAGAAATGACGGGTCAAAACGGGCCCCCCAGCACCCTCCACCCCCTGTTCAGGGGTGCGCGTGCAGGGTCAGAGGCCGTGCAGGCCAGTGCTCTCTCGAGTTCTGCTTGAGAACTTGAGATGGGAAATGCAAGTCCTCGGGTGGGAAATGCCGGCCAGCAGGAGCCCCGACGGGCCCAGGTCTGAGCTGCATTCCCAGGTTTTCCATTAACAGAGTAATGACGTTCCCAGTCCGAGCTGTGACCAGCCCACATCTTCTCTTTCTACTCTTTCAGTCGGAACTGCAAAGAGGGAGGAAGATGTTTTGTAGGAATCAAGCAAAAAACTCCACCCTGAATATATATATATTTTTTCAAGAATTCAATATGTGTATATAAAATCAAGAATTTTTTTTAATAAGGATTTTGACTGAATAATGTTGAAGCACACCGGATCTTCACGTACCAGGCTCCAGAAGTTTCTGAAGGAATCTGGAAAGCGTCTTCACAGGGAGCCCAGCACTTCCTGAATCATCTGATTGCTGCTAACAAATAGCCTTTTAGCAAATTAAGTGTAAATGAATCAGAAGCTTATGGATCATGTTTTAGCTGAAATAAACAAAGGGTCCAGAATTTATAAGAAAAGGTGCTTGGCAAACTCATCACAGTTTGTTGAACCCAAGCATTTGAAAAATAGTTCGATTAAGTTTGCCAACTCAAAATGCTGCCAATTTTCTACTGTCCCCAAGTATTTGCTAGCATTTTTCCAGATTGGATTTTCAATCCACATTTCCAAATGTTCTTGGCCGCTCTGCTGATAATCATCTGGAGTGCTTTATACACACATGGAGAGGACATCTCATTCTTTGAGAATCAATCCAATGTCACACCAGCTTTGGATGGTTTTACCTTCCGCAGAATTCTTTTGAGATCACGCCATTTAATTCTCACAATGTGACCTCATGGACATACGCACCGCCCCTCTTTCCGCAGATAAATTAAGTCTCTGAGGGTAAATGACTCCATCAAAGCCCAGAAAAATGCAGAACAAGGATTAAAATTCAGGTTTCCTGGCCCCGAATCTACACCGTAGGTATAAAGGGTGGGCTAGGCGCTCGCCATCCTCTTCCCAAGAGGGAGACCCACGAGACACCTGCCAGAACAGGTGAGTCCAAGGGAGCAGAAGTTTACCCAAGCCCAGGACAGAAGGCCCGTCCCAGACCGCTGAGGTCCTGGCCTCCACTACCGTTGCGTGCCCCAGCTTCTGCTTATGCCCCTCGCTGTTTCAAACTATCTTCTCTCTAGTTGGGTCCTCACCATCCAAACAGGATGAGTCATCATCCTGAAACTAACGGAAACAGAAAGGCGTCCGGCTTAAGGATATAGAAGTGAAGAAAGTCAACCCAAGTGCCAGCTATAAATTGAACTAATAGTGCTGTCAACCAAGACAGCATCCACGCCGAATCAACAGGAGATACCTGAGTTGCACAGTTCTGTGCTCAGAGTAATGATAAAGTGATTAGTCTGTCTTTTGAAACACCTCCCAATTTAGCATTCAGGCATTTAATTAATGTCCTGTTTACACCCCCTTCCCAGTCATTAATAAAGATGTTTAACGGACCTGAGTTCCGCATCTCCCCACATGTGGCCCTGTCATCCCCCACCGTGCACAATACAAGGACCCGAGACACTTGACGTTGCCTCTTATGTGAAAGCCCAACTCGCCTCCTCTGGGTCTCACACAGAAGCGTGACATGCGGGGACACGTGGGGCACGAAGAACCTGCCCCGATGCTGGGATTCCTCTAGCCAGAGGGACCGAGGAGCCAGCAGGAAGTGACCCGGTGACAGACCCTTTCCGGAGGGGAGCCGCCCCTAGAACTCCTGTCACAGTCTGGGTCAAGAGGAGAAATGAGCAAAATCTAGAAAAACTCTGAAGACAGGAGCCCCCAGGCAGCGTGGCCTTGGGCCCGCCCAAGCTGTGGCTTCAGGGAATTAGACTCCCACACACGCCGCGTGTGTGCCCTGGGGCACACGCCTATCACACCGAAGACTCCCGGCCTTCGGAGCACGCGCCGCTCCGGTGGCCCGGTCGGGTCTGCTGCCGTGACAGTCCCGGGGGCAGGAGAGAGCACCGGGAGAGCTGGGGACAGCAGGAGGCAACGCCCTCCGCGTGGACCTGTTTTTCTCTTCCTCACGCTCACATCCGTTTTTCAGATAAAGTCATTGAAATCGACATAAGTGAAACAACTTAGCCAAGGTCCCGACATCGGGCTCCCTTGCCTCCTGCATGAAATTCAACACAGCGCCGTGAATGGTCGGTATTTAGGGTACATGGAGAATATCACCCCTCATTTCTGCCCAGGAGCAAAGTGGGATAAATAGTGAACTCATGAAGAGTTCACAAATAGACATGTGCCTGTTTTGGGAAGGTTGTGACTCGTAGCACGGAAGTGGACAATTACTGAGCGTCCACCATGTGTCCAGCACTAGACTAAGCACTGGAAACAGAAAAGAAGGCTGATCGCGTGACCAGGGAAAGAGAAGGACCCGTAAGCCTGCAGGCCCCACGTATGGTTCCCCCCACGCATGACCCCCCACGTGCTATGACCCCCACGTGCTGCGCCCCATGCCACGGGCGTGCAATGCCCTGCGCCTACAGTCTGATGGGTCCAGATGGCAGAAATCAGGCCCCGGGGAAGAGAGCTGAACAAAACCCATCAGTCCGGAATGTTACAGTTTACGAGCAACTTCTCTATCTCCCTGAATTCTAGCTTAAAACTACAATTCTTTTGCTTGTTGCCACTGGTATTGGATATATGGACCGCATTAACGTGTTTTAAAGGGCAAACGTGCAGAGTGGTAAAGGCCAGGACCCGCCAAGGAGGCTCACAGGCCAGCGGTCCGTTTCTGTGTCCTGATCATGGGCTACGATGTGGGTGGGGCTTAGACGCCCCCAAGACCTTGGCCATGAACTGGGCTCGGGCTGTTCCTGTGAAGAGCCTTGGGGACAAAGAGCGGGGTGGAGGGGACGCATCTTGGGAACCAGTGCAGCCAGCGCCAGCCGACAGGCCCTGGAATTGTTCTAGATCATTCCGCACTCTGCCTTACTTGGTCCACATCAAGCCCATGCCCTGCACGTGCCACTCCCCGAGGAAGCGAGGTTGTGTCCTGTTTGTAAGGCTTTGTCCCGATGTTGCAAGCAGCCTCTCTCCACAAGCAGTTCCTCTCCCCGGGCTGGCTTGTGTCCATATCTCCCAAGACAGTCCTTGGGCACCCAGCGAGGGTCTGCCCTTGACCATTCATAACAGCCGTCTCTGGCTGCCCCCGACCCCGCCACCCTGAGCAAATAGCTGTGACCTCAGAGCCCCACAGGCCTCCAGCATTGGGCCGTGGCCTGGGCCACGAAGGCCACGAATGTCAACCGCCTCGCCGCCGTGGGGACCTGTCCTTCCCGAGTCGACCACCTCCGACACGAGCATCGTGGACGTCCACCCAGGTGAGGTATCAGTCCATCCGGTGGGAAGCAGTGGTCACCAGTCAATAGTCGACAGTGATCGCGAGGGGCGGTCCTGCCCACAGCTCAGGGTCTGAAACGTCACCTTCTTCGGTCACACTCCGAGCCAGACTCACGGGCAGCTCCCTGAGACACTGGGCCCGGAGAAGCCCACAGAAACACAGACGCATCGATCAAAACGACAGCCCACGGCATCCACAGACTCCCGCCTCGAGCAGCTGATGTCAGCGTCACCGCCCAGCCCCGAGCAAGCGCTGTTCCTCACGCACCGAGAGCCTGGGCCAAGCGTGCAAGCGGCCCTGCCACCCGTCTGGAGCCCGCCTGCCGAGAACGCCAGCGCCCCACGCCTCCTCACGGCGTCACACACCCCTTCGGCCCCCGCCAACCGCCTCCAAGCGGAATCCACTGCAATCTGGTAACGAGGGCGGATTGTCCGTCACAATGCCTGGAAAGAGGCTTCGGTCTCCCTCCCTGTGCAAAGCAGCACAGGAGATTTTTGAGAAGAACATTTCCGATCTAGGCGATTCTAAAGCCTCTGCGTTTTAGGAAATATTTGCTTCCTTCGAGGTGAAAATCCACGCTGAGAGCTGCTACAGAGGACTCCTCACTCCGAGCGTCCAGCCAGGGAAGCAGGGGGCTTCCGCCTCCCTCTCGGAAAAACCATGAGACTTTGCTCCGGCAGAGACCTGAGACCACGTGGATTTATTTTAAAGGGAAAATACGCAGAGAAATGAGGAAGTGGGGCCTGTGGGGGCGGAAAACGGGCAAGACCCCAAAGCCATGTTTCCGAGTCTTAGGAAACAAACTAAAAACTAGACAGGGCTTTTTAGCAAAGGTTTTCTTACTGGAAGTTCAAAAGTACAAGCAACTTTCTCTTGGATGGGTCTGAACCCAGAAAAATGTGGGGGTCACCAGATCCCCATCCCCCTGAGAGGTCGCATCCCGGAGGGTCCACTTCCTCCACCGTGGGGGCCTGCCCAGCCGGCCGTTTTTTGCAGGACTCCATTTGCATTTCTCACTCGCCGACATTGGGCCAACGCTCAGCATCAAGGGTCCTCAGCTCCGTGACTCCCCATTCCGCCTGGAAATGAGTGAGGTGTAAGCCCGTCCCGCTGAGGAGAAAGCCCAGGCCCGTGCGCAAGCCTAATTGGTGACTGGAGCTCACAGGAATGAATAAGGTGCTGCTTTGTCCCACTGGGCAAGGCATCTACCGAATCTTAGATTTCGGTCGAATGAGACATCACTTGTGCAATTCAGCCAGCAAGAACACACATAAGTGTGTTTTTGTCATCTTCTCGGAGTGTAACAAAAATCAGAAAATTCGCAGCCTTGCAGCAGCAACATACGAAGGCCCAAGCTATAAGGAGCCCCCTTCAGAGAGCCGTGACGTGTGACTGCAGCCTGCGGATGTGCAGGGTCCGTCTGGGGGTGCAGGGTCCGTCTGGGGGTGCAGGGTTATCAGGTCCCTGCGAGGTGGCTTCTCAAACCTCATTCGCTGTCCTGCCCGAAGGGACGAACATCCAGCGAGATTCCGCTCCGGACGCCGCAGGCCCATGTCCCCGAGCTGCCGGGAGAGCCCTTTGCTCTGGGCTCCAATCCCTTAAAGTCGTTGCCAGGCTCGGTGTCTGGGGAGGGGACGTCCCAGGTCAGAGCGCAGGACGGAGGCCTTCGCCGAGCTCTGCAGACAACGGGCACCACGCCCTCTCCGAGTCCCTCCTGTTCTTGAGAACTCAGTGTCGCATAGAAGCTTAAAGGTGACACAGAACCTGCTGCGCCAGCTTCCGCTAATGCTGCCACCAGACGCTCACACTTCCGACCACACGGGCCCCGCGCCCGCGGGTGTCCTGTGACTCTAGGGACTGAAGAGAAAATCAGAATAGCGAGCGGCACCATTTCTCGGGTACCTACGTGCCGGCACCGTGCCAGGCTCCTGACCCATTCCCGTAAGGCTTTGAGCTAGGAAATGTCACCCTTCCCATTCCGTGGATCAGGGAACTGAGGCAAGGGAGGGCTGGGAGCTGCTGGGAGCCACGGAGCTGGCAGGAGGCCGGGCTGGGAGAGGGGCTGTGCTCCAAGCCACTCGCCCGCTGAGGACGTGGGGTCAGCAGAACGCGCTTCTCGCACTGTGTTTGGCGTCTCTCTCTTCGATCTCTTTCTGGTTCATATGTGGGGTCGGGGGGTCAGGGTGGCTTCTGATAAATGAGTCACACCAGCCCCCGAGATGGAGGACGGCAACCTGGAAAGCTGCTCAGGTATCAGAGAACCGTGCACGAGAGGGACAAGCTCGCGCACTGCTGGGCACAGACACCAGCGGAGGCCTCACCGCAGAGTGGCCTCACCCCCGCCGTGGGACACGGGGCCTGCTCTGCTGAAGGCTGGCGGGCGATGCCCAGCGGCCCGCTTGGCAAGTAGGCAGATCAGGGACCGCCCCACCACCCCGGCTGACTGCAGTCCACACAGACTCTGAATGCCCCAAATGTTCTCATGTCTCCTCGTCTCTCGGTGTTCTGGAATCTTCATGCAGATGAGCTCTTTCCCATCGCCGCTGAGTTGGTAAGAAATCAAGTAGAAGATTATTTTTCTTCCATGGTTCAAAGCTTGAAAATTAAACAAGCTCGGAACCGATAAACTCAAACAACAAGACCAAAATGCTTAAGGAGGGAAATTGAGATTTAAAATGTTGAAGGATGTCACCGTTTCTAGGATTACGAAGGTCTTACGTTCGGAAGGGACCATAGAGATGATGCATCCAGCTTCCTCGTGTTACAGACAGAGACGCTGAGGTCCGGTGTGCACCGCGCTGGCGCAGCAAAGCAGCGGAGCGGGCCCCTGAACTCCGTCTCTGCTGCGAGTCGGGGTGACTGCGCCTCCACACGTGCCTCCCCCACCCAGGGGACGCGGGACTTCAGAGATCCGGCTCATGTTTCCTGAGTCATCGCCGTTTCTCTCAGGAAGAACTTGTTTGTTCACGTCTCTGTTTAGACCGACTATTTACTAAGCGATCCCGGCATGGCCACGAGCCCCGGCGTTACGAAGAGGACGAGATTATGAAAACTGCGAAAGCACCGCATACGTGACCGCGCCACCTGTGTCCATCTGTGTGACAACCACCACAGTCCGGAGACAGAAGGATCCGTCACAAAAATTCTACCCTTTTATGGAAGTAATCACACACACACACGCGCGCGCACACACACACACACACACACACACACACACCTGTGTGCCTATAAAACCGGACGAAGCTGAATAAGGTCGATGGATTGTATCGATATCAATTTCCTAGGTGGAATGTAGTTTACAAGATGTTATAACTATATAGCACTAGGAGAAATGGGTAAAGAACACATATATGTATCTGTATCAACTCAGAAGCTTAGATCAAAATAATGAGAACAAGGTAAAATTTGAAACAAAGAATAAAAGAAATAGGAGAGGGAAAAAACAACCTATAGAACTCTGGCGAAGATAACTTCAGCTACTGAGCATGGAATTTATTTCAGAGCATCCCAGTAGCCTAGGCAAAAAGAGAAATAAGATGATTATTATAGCCCAGTTCACATAGTGGGAAGACACTTGTTTTTTTGCTAACATAAATGAGGTTTCTTAAATTAGCTCAGCAAGTGCTTAAAGGCAAAGAAATGAAAGGCAACTGGCAAACTGAGCACCTACTATGTGCCAAGCCCTGTACTAGAGGCATTATTATCTTATGGGTATCTAATTGAATCCTGACAACAGCAATGTCCTGAGCTTAGAATGCTTAGGACACATTCACAGTTTCTGGGTCCGGAACATGCATGTCTCTCGGGGCTCATTCTTCTGTCTACCACAAGCCAGAAAGAACAAGTCACGATGGGGAGTGACCAAGTTGTGACAGGGGACTCCTGGCCGAGAAGGTGCTATTGTTAAAGGCCTGTGGTTCAGGAGGGATCGGGTGGGACAGGAGCCGGGCCGGGAGGTGAGCCCTGCCAGGCGTGGGAGCCGGTGGGGTGGGTAGAGCACTTGGCCTTGGGTCATGGAGGTCACGAAGGAAATGGAGCCCTGCGGAGGAAGAGGCTCCCCAGCCTGCACCTCTCAGGATGGTGCTGAACGCGGACCCGAGGCACGAATGGTGAGGAAGCGGGGCCGCCAGTGCCACACCTCAGGTAACCCTCCTGGTGTCCCCAGGAGGAAGAACTCTGTCCCCAGGGGACGTGGCTAGCGGGCGGCTCAGCCAGCGTGTCCCAAACCCACGGCCTTCCCGCCCAGTGGCGGAAACACTGGTACAGACGCTGAGCTGTACCTGACAGGCCACCGCAGGAACGCCACGTCACTCACCCCCACGTTGGTTTTCTAGAACCCTGCAGACCCACCAAGGTCGCCCCCTGCCTCCTCGGCGGGGCCCGAGGCCCAAGGCCTCCGCGGCGGCCGGAGCCTGTCCACGTCCTCTCCCAGAGCCCGGGGTGCCGTGCGCTATCCGTTCATCTCACTGCTCCATTGTCCTCGAGTCTCTGAGGACACTTAGTCCTGAACTCAGGAAACAGATGATCTGACGCCGGGGACAGTCCGTCAAATGCCTCTTCCAAACGAACTCGTTTGAAAGAGGGCGAGAACACCCCCAAAGGTCAATTAGTACGTCTTCCGTCTTGGAGTCATTTCCAGCAGGTGCTCCAGCCGCAGGCACAGACCCCACCCCGTCCCCACAGCGGGGAGGGGCCGAGTGGGCACGGTCGGTGGCGTATTCTGAATGGAAAGGCTGCAGCCTGCAGTTTCAGCTGGTTCTGATCATGAATTCCTGAAAATCACGTTCAATTCTGCCACCCAAAGCCTCGGTAGGGCCTGGATGGGCCCTGGACGCCCGCTCGTCCTGGGCTCCGCCACCCATGCCTCAGACCCCTCTGCCCTGTCCCACGGGCGACCGGAGAGGAGCGCTCCCTTCTGCGGCCGCCCCTCCCTCCTCGGCCTGCTCTCATCGGCCTCGCCCGTGTAAACGCCCCGGTCACCCTCGGCGGCGGCCGGGATCCTAATGAGGACGACAGGATCCGGGAGCCACTGTCCCTTACGCCCATCCGATTCCTGGGAACACCTAGAGTGACCGGTGTTCCTTGTCCCTAAATCTACCTGTATGGGACCCTGGCATCCAAGACGACGCACTCGCCCCAGGAGTGTCCGCACGGCCCCGAGAGCCAGGTGGTCGCTGGCCCTGGAGGGGGCCACACACTCCCACAGTGACTGGGAAAGCGAGTTCAGCCTCCTGTCACCCCGGGCTGCCACCACGTCCCCCTCTCCAGCCTGCCCTGGCCTGATCTCAGTCTCAACCCCACGCGCATCAGGCCTCGGTGGGGTCCAAGGTGTCCTCTAGACCCGCAGGTAGACCTTCTCCTCTCGGAAAGAAAAGGTAGGAGAGGATTTCTCAATGGAGCACTAGTGACAACTGGGCCGAAGCACCCTTTGCGGCGAGGTCGTCCTGTGTGCTGTGGGACGTTTAGCAGTGACCCTGGTGTCCACCCACTAGACGCCAGTGGCACCATCTCCTCTAATGTGGTGACAACTGTCTCTAGACGTCACCCAATGTCCCCAGGGGGCGAAACCACTGGTTTGGGGGACGGGGGATGGGAGGTGATGCCTGGTGTGACTATCAGACTGGACGTCGGTTTGAGACCGCTCCTGGCGGTCAGCCCGGGTCCAGCCACTTCTGCAGACCACTGAGTGGGCCGAGATGGGAGGCGGAGGCGGTGCCCTGTGAGAGGGGCCAGCTGGGGCTGGGGAGTCTCGGGAGGGCGCCGTGCTATCCAGGTGGCACCTGCGAGTCCACCATCCTGACGTCACACCTGATGGAAGTCCTCGCCCACGGGCCACACACCCCCAGAGAGAGAAGGCCATGAGGCCGGGGAAGCCAGCTGGGCAAAGACACGTGTCACCGCGTCTGTACCTGTAACAGCGGACTGCACACCACACAGCTGCCTGACCACAGGACACTGCTCTAAAAATGTCACACCCATGCAGTGACATTCTATGCAGCACGTGCGGGGATGGAAGGGACCCCGGGACGGACTTGCCGAACGAGGGGCAGGACACGCCCGCATTCACGGCGCGGCCGACGTGAGCGTGTGTGCGGCTCTGACGGGACGCGTGCGAAGCCGGTACCTGTGGTCGCAGCCGGTGGCCCGGGGGTCACCGGGAGAAAGGAGCCATTTCCACCGTGTGTCCCCATTCACAGTCTGAGCATTTCGGCATGCGCGTGCATGCTTTTCACTAATTTAAAATATGTATGTGCCCACATACATACACGCGTATGCATACACACACATACACGCATATACATGCGTGCGCGTTGGACATCGCACATCTGAAAACAGAGTGACCTCCGTCAAAGAATAACATGCGAAAGACCCTTACGTCGTTTTCCTAGTATTTACGCTAACTAGAAACCTTCTGCACAAAGCAGCTCGCCCACGGAGCAGGGCGCTGACGCAGGCCGCCCAGGCGAGCGACGTGAGCACGGCCACGCGGAGTGGCTGGCCGCCGGGCTCGGCCGGCACGGCCGGGGTCTCGTCTTGCGGTGCGATGCACTTTTCAAGTCCTTGCACGTGCTAATTCTTGACAAACGAGATGAAACAGTCGCTGGGGTTTACGCGTCTGCGATACGATCGTGAACGCTTATTCGGGATTAATACACGACACAATAAAGTAGGAAGCCCACGAGCGTCTCAGACGGAGCGGTGTTTTCCGCCAGCCCCCTGACGGCTCTCTGCTGGAGACGGGTCTCACAAAGGAGTCGGGCCAAGAGGAGCAGATCGCACAGCTGATGAGCCCAGAGATTATAACCGTGATTTCTTTTAGTTCAGGGAGCAACAGAATTTTGTAACTAGCAGCAATCCTGCCTGATTCCATCTCAGTTTCTTCCGAAATGTTAAAAAGGAAATCTCTCAGTATATCAACAAAGTCATATTTTCAGATCCAAATACTACCCCTCGAGCCGGTGCCAGATCGATGGATCTGAAGCTAAGGAGATAAAGAATTATCAGCAAGAAATAAGAATGAAAGGAAAAGTGGCCGAGGTTATTTCTAAAGGCATAAAGCTGCATGATTACTCAAAGTTTGGGATGAGTTTTTAAATGCAACTTAAAATTATCTAAAGTCACAGAATTTTAACAAAACCATCCACTCTCTGAATGTGAAGCTCTATATTTTAAAGTGTGGCAAAGGTTTTCATCGCAGACAATTCTCGTTCATTTTGACGATGGAATTTGTGTTTACCTTCGGTTCATGCCCTGAGCCACCTAACACGTAGACTGGGTTGTCTGCTTTGGATAGCACGTTTTTTCTCGGAGAACCAGGATCTTGGCAGTGAAATAGACGGGCTGATTAATAGAAAATTTGCCAGTTTCCACTCCTGCATACGGACAGTTAACCTCACGAATTATTCGCCACCATGTGGTTTTAAAAGAATGACTCTGTGTATGCCCATCCACCCAGAAACACTAAGAGCAAAGCAAGAACCCCTTTTATCAGTGCCACTGTAGTCTGGGCGTATTCACAGTATGATCACCCCTGTTTTTCAGATGAGGAAACTGAGGTTCCAGTGGCTCGTCCAAGATCACCCAGGGCAGAAGTGGCCGAGGCAGAGCCTGGGTCCGGGACAGTGGGGGCACCCTCCGAACCAAGTAGCTCTCTGAATGTTAAGCTCTATATTTTAAAGTGTGGCAAAGGACACGTGGTCTGCTCATCGAGCCTGCCACTCAGCCACAGAGTGAGGCCTGCTCGGAGGGACGGGCAGGGTGTCCTGTCCTATCCTGTCTTGTCCCCACAGAGGCTGAGGGACCTGGATTCAGTTTACTTTCATAGTGCGAGTTCGAGAATCACTCTGCCGGTATTTCTCGCCCCGCCTCTCCTGCCTTCCCTGGCGCTGCTTGTTTTACCAAGAAGAGGAAGCCGCCGACACCGCGGGCCTGGCTCCTTCCCGTGGGTCCTCCAGCCCCTGGAGAGCCTCGAGGAGCCGACGCCCGGCCTGGGGTGGGGCTCCTCCAGCTTGGGGGCGGTGGCCTCCCACATCCTGGGCTGAGAAGATGCAGCGCCCGGGGCGACCCAATGCTTTCCTACCAATATCACAGCCGGTGGCAGAAGCCGGGGTGGCCCCCCCAGCTGCGCCCCAGTTCCTGCTGCCAGGACGAAGGCTGCAGGGCTCAGACCATGTCCAGTTGGCTCCCCACAGCCTTGGGGTCCACATCTGGGGAGTCATCCACCCCCGGGTGGAAAATGTTCAGAAGAACAAAACGTCACCTTGTCGCCGACGTGAATGTCCCGTGCGGCGAAGCCTCCAGCGGCCGCGTCTGTCTCAGATCGGTACAGACGCTCCCTGCCTTCCCTCCCTGAAGAACACAGTGTGACACATCGCACGGCATTCGCGTTGCACGAGGCACTAGTACGAGTAACCGGTGTGGCTCACAGTACCCGGGGGACGTGCCTCGGCGACGTGCAGACACAGCCGAGCCCCCCTCCACCGCCTCCCTTTCCGTGGCTGCGGCTCCTGGTGGCCAGCCGGGGTCCAGAAGCACTCAGCGGAAAACCGCGGGAGTGAACGGCTTCTAAGTCCTCGGCAGCAGCGTCCGGAGCAGCGGGATGAGCTCTCGCGTGGTCCCACCCCGCCTCGTACCATCCCACATCATCCCAGGATGTGGGTTCGGGTGACGAGGTATTTTGAGAGAGAGACCACAGTGGCTTTTATGCACGCATACGGCTATGGTTGTTCTATGGTATCGCATTCTGCTGTCACCCTCTTGCTGTGCCTAATTTAGAGCTTGTAGCTACGTACGTGCAGGAAAAGCATGTCGTCTGTGAGGTTTGGGTCGTGGGGCGTCCCTCCTCGGACACGGGGTGGGGGTGACTCTGCCACACCACTTGCCACAGGGGCTTGAGCACAGTGGATTTTCGTGTCTGCGGAGGTCCTGGAACCAGGTCTGCAGACACCCCGAGACGGCCGTGCCAGGGAGGCCGCCGGTCACTGTCGCGCTATCTCACAGTTGTCTCCTTTCGCGTGTCAGGAAAAACGAGGCCGTTTAGAAAGTCGGTCGAATGACCTGAGAGCCCAATGGACTGATAGCACAAAACAGACCCCGAGTCGGGTGAGTCTCCCCCAGAGGGAAGGGCAGAAGAAGTGGGCGGAACCCATCACTGTGCTGGTCTGGTCTGCGAAGAAAAGACTCTTCTAAGAAAAGGGAACGAAGGAAAGGAGAGCAGGCCTCGTCCTTTGCATGTCCCGTGAGCCAGCGCCCCGCACGGCAGGCCCCGCCGTGCGAGCCTCTGTGTGTCTAGGATCCCGCAGGAAGCGCCAGCTTCCACGCGGGCCGCAGAGAGCAGAGCGGCGGCTGGCGGCCCTGTGGGCGACTCAAGGCGATCGCGCTCGCTTCCGGGCGGGCCCAGGCCCACCAACTTACTATGTGACGTTGAGACATCTCCGCCCTGCACCTGCCACCCGACCCTGGACCTGCAGGAGTCCCGGGGGCTCACTGCCCACCCTGAGTAATTGCTCTTCTTGGTTCACCTGGCCTGATTTCTACTTGTCACATTCATGGCACTTCGGCTGTCCACGTGAGAAGCCAAACAGCTCAGTCGTGATGCTTCCTGGGCCCGCGCTTCTTCCAGCGCTGAACAGAGCCGAGGAGAAGCTGTGACGGTGACCAGGCATTACAGAGCCACAGCCACAGGACAGAGACAGGTGTGCTCTTCTGTCTCTTTCCTCCTACCACTCCCATCTCCCCCTCCCTGCACACACGCAAGTGTGCACACACACACACTGTGCATATATGCACATGCATGCACCGAGCGCACAGCACATGCACAGCGCACACATGAGCACACACCATGTGTGCACACGCATGCATGCATGCACTCATGGGCATGGACACATGCATCCACACATGTACACGGCACGCATGCAAGCACATGCATGCACACAACACATGCACAACATGTGTGCACGCACATGCACACATGCTCATGGGCATGGACACATGTATATACACATGTACGTGGCATGGATGCATGGACATGCATGTACTCTTGCACACATGCACACAACACATGCACACCATTTGTGCACAGGCATGCATACATGCACTCATGGGTGTGTGCACATGTATACACACACGCGCACACACACACACGCACCACACTTTTTGCTGCCTCTTATTCCAAATCAAGCCCGGCAATTCCACACATTGTCCCAACCGGAAATTGCCCGCATACCCAGGTCTCCTGGCCAGCCGGCTTTGTCCAGGCGGCCCTCTAGAAGTGTCCCCCAGGACAGAAGAGTCCAGCACTTATTGCCTGGGGAGCATCAGGCATGACTGGGCCTTTTTCCAAGCGTTAAGGCTGCTTGATGTACATCCCCACGGAGTCTCAAACGCGTTGAATAAATGAACCGATCCGGTTGCACGGACGTTGGCGAGCCGTTTAGCCTCTGTGTCCTGATCTCGCCATTGGTAAGTCAACAGGAGAGTGACCCCACCGGAGCTGCTGCCCGGATGAGGGAGCGTGGCCGGCCAGCAGGCACTAACTGTCACTGTCCCCCTACTGTTGAGCTCTCGCTGGCGGCACCGTGCCAGACGCTACGGGATGCAAGAGAAGGCAAAGCGCGCGGTCAGGGCAGCTTAACGTGAGGAGCGATCGGTCACCGTAAGGATGTGCACCTGTGTGAGGCAACGGGGTCAGGGACCCAGCTGCCCCTCAGCCCTCGAACCCTGAAGGAGGAGGCCCCGCTCACTCCCAGCGCCAACTCCAACAACTCTGCGCCCCTTCCAGGCCCCGGGAGGCCGGCCGCCCCTCCCCCTGCACGTACTGCTCAGACTCACCCTCTAGCGCCCCCGTCTCTGCTTCCTGGCTACAATCAGCAGAGGGTGAGGAAGGGAGAAAGCAAAAAAATAAAAAATAAACGATGAGCAAAGGGAGCTCGTTCAAGAGACACCACCCGGCCACGCCCCCCGCAAAAGCGCCAGGCAGAAGCAGGTCCAGATTTGCCGGAATGGCACAACCCGGGGAACACTCTTTGAGAAAAAGCACGCAAAGCGATAAATACACAATTAGGGGTGAACATGGACACGCGTTTATAATAAGAGGAGCGATAACAATCAATTACTGGAACTTAGAGCTCCTTTTTTTTTCCTGAGACGCCTTGAGCCCATCGGACATGAAAGTCCCCACAGCAGAGCTTCCTGATGGCAAGCTAGGCCACCAGGACAGTCCGGCCAGGCCCCGGCCACCTCGGCAGCGCCCTCACCCTGCTCTCCGTGCCCTGCCTCCACGGAAACTCCGCCTCTGCGAGCCTTTCGGGGACTGAGGCGCTGCTCTGCCTACATACGTAAGGGCTGAGGACAACTTTGTCAGCAGACAGAATTCCCCGATGATTCCGAGTGTCCACCCACTGCCTTGAGGAAGAAAACGAAGCTGAAACTCGCCCGAAGCGAATCAGTTCACCTCCACGATCCCACAAAAGCCTTTCGAAATTCTGAAAAGCAAGTGAAAAAGTTGCCGGATGAGTATTTAACATGTACTCCTATTAGCCTGCTGGTTTCCTCTGCTTACGACCGCAGGTCCCCAGTGTGGCCACAGTCACCCTCCACTCTGCCTGTCGGCACGAGTTCCTCCGCCAACCAGCGTCTTCCTGACCCCTGTCTGCAGCCCACCGTGCCTCAGGGACCCCTCCCCATTCCTCCCTCTCCCTCCCTCCCTCCGCCCGCCCGCACTTATGATCTACATAGCTCCATTTGGGATGACATGACAGCAGGCTTGTCCACAAGTGTCACTGCAGAGGGTTCCAGAAATCTATGCCAGAGACCTCAGTCCACTTCCCCAAGACTGGAGAGTGGTGGGTGGGAGTGCTCCGCCCATCCCCAGATCCACACCCCTGTACCCCACCCCTGCGCCTCGTCTTCCAGGCCCACCGCTCCGTGCAGAACAGCCTGGTCACCGCGGCGGGAACGGGTCGCGCCTCTTCTGAAGTCTCGTGGCGCTTCCAACACCTCGTGGCAATTCGCATCGCAGTTACGCAAATGCACAACGCCCCGGCTCTCCGAGCGCAGGTTCCGGGCACCTCTCACGTGTACCCGATACTCCGCAGGGACACCAGTGACAAAGGAGCCAAACATACTTTTTATACAAAGGACCTCCGTGTCCTTCCTGTGGAAAGGGGCAGCATTTCGAAAATGATTGACGAGAAAATGTGTTCTTTTCTAAGAGCGACATGGGGGGTCGCGGGGTGCCTGTATACGCGTGGGTGAGTTGCTCGGCCTGCTGCTGCCGGGGTTCCCCCGCGGAAAAACGAGAGCAGTTACAGCACCTGCCTCCGAGGTGCGTGGGGAGCGCAGGTGGCTTAGGTGAGGACAGGCGGGCGCATTCTAGGCACTTGTAAGAACCCGAGCTAGCTGTCCAGGCCCGGGTCACAGCAGAGAAACACTCTCCCTCCTTCCTGTCATGCCTGTGGCAGTAGACTTAAGCGTCCTTTGGGGAATGAGGCCTGAGAGGAAGCAGGGTTTCCGGAGGGGGCCGTTAGTTCTTGGACAGTCTGGACACCCCGGCTCTCCCATCCTCAGCTTCTGCCTTCGGGGGCCGTGCCGGGGCTTCCTGGCCGCCAAGGACCCACCTGCACGCGCAGCCCCCACTGCGGCCACCGTACCTGATCCACACCTGTCCAGAGAGGAACTACCTCCCCAAGCCACCAGCACTCGTTGCCCCTAGCCCACGTTTGGGCAGCAGCCGAGTCTGAATCTCCAGGGTTGCAGCCCACACCATGATTCTCTGCCCCCGTGGTCCAAATCCTCACTGCTGGCTGGAGCTCCCTGACACGCCAAACCCCTCCGACTTAAGCAATGGACTTGACCACGTGACTGGGGTTGGGGGTTTGTCCACTCTCCACGCATGGGACCAGAAACCGTCCATCGGGCAGCAAGCTTCGCTTCGGCAAACTGCAAGACGACTACCCTGATCATTGGATCGAGTCTACTTTTTAGGGTGAAATGGGAGATTCTTGGCTACAAGGCCCAGGACAACTCACTCGTGTTAAAACTGCACAGGAAGAGCCTCGTGTGGCTTTGCTCTGCATGACGTGAGTACGCAGCACGTGAAAAGCATCTGCGTAATCTCTACCGTCATGTGTCACTTCTCCGTCACCTGTGGCCTAACTTATTGCAGGCATCTTCTCGCTGGCCTCCCAGCCCCCAGCCCGTCCCCACTCCCACCCATCCATCTTGCCTTTAGGCATCAGTTATTTTTAAAAACTCTGAACTAATGGCTTTTTACGGACGAAAAAAGTGAATGGAATAGACCTGAACTTCGATATCCAAAGCCTTACAGCTGAGAATGACCACCCCACGTCACTCTGCCAGGTCATTAGTTTAAGGTCTCGGATTTCCTGAAGTGATTTAGAACCCCCTTCATTCGTCTGCATACAGCAAAATAATAATAATACGAAACAACTTGCGAACATGGATAGAACACCACGTGGACCGCATCTCACAGCTCAGGACAGTTTCAGATTCTCTGGGCCTTTGTTGGCTACAAACCTCCTAAATCAGTGCGTTCCAAACTGAAGAGTTTAGTGGGTGAGAAAGTTAGTCTGAGAATATTTTCCCATTTGTTATCTTCATTGTGAAAAACTTTAAAAAAAAAAAGTAACATATTGTCTGGATCAGATCATCTGGATGAATGTCCCGGGTCCTGGTGTGCTGTGTGAGAGCTTACGCTCAGGTCTGCACTCAGAAACTCAGCGATCACCTAAACCCGCCTCGCCTGTGACAAGCAGGTGCCCACCCCAGGCTGCCCTCAGGCTGCCATGTCTCCATGTCAAAACCCCATAATCTTCCAGCCAAGCTGTGTTCAGTTTTTGTTTTTTTTTTTCAAACCAGTTTTTAAAATGAATTTCTGTTTGGAAGTGTTCATTTACAATCAAGAAGGATTTTTCCAATACTAAAAGTTTGCTTTCTCAAATCACTCAACAGATTTCATTCGACACGGTGAAACCACCAGTGAGCTGGAGAGACATGTGGCATCTCGGAGGGAGCACGGGGCCAGCACCTTGAACTGTCGTGGCAGCGTTCACACCCCAGCTGGGGTCTTTGGCCCACGAAATATCTGTGGAGTGATGTGGGTGACTTTCGGGGAGAAACATTTGAGAGCTGGTACACAGTTCTCTGAGTTTTCTTCCCCTGGAGAGACGATCGTGAAAACTGAGTTGATTTTGAGGTGACATAAGATGGAAACAGAGCCTCCATAAGTGACTTGACATGCATGAGAAATAAACATTTGCTGAGTTAAACCACTGACATTTGGTTAAATCACTGACATTCGGGAGTTTGTTACTGTAGCACAGTTACCTGTTCTGGCTGCTACATTTCCTCACAGAGGGAACAGCGTATGTATATAAACACTTGAAACATGCCTGGCACGTAGAAACTATACAAACATTTGCTAAAATTACTCCATTGCATTTTTTCTAACACATGTATTTTTCACATTTTCGCATCTTCTCATCGATGTTTTAATCGGCAGCAGAGTCTCTTTCTTAATGGGCCACAAAATAATGGTGCATCTTAGATTCCATGAGAGAAAACTTTCGTGATGATGATTTTAGGGGCTGGTAACACACAGGGGCCACCGTCTTAATACGTGAGTATAGCAATGCCACCTCATGGTACGAATGAAGGTTTTGCAATAGTTTGCGGAGAAACCGGGGAGGGAGAATGAAGTCATAACACGAAACATAGTCATAACATGAGCCGAACCGAGTTAGCACAGGGACCATATTTATATGTGGAGCAGGTGTAGTATTCGGAGTTGACCTTTGCACACACCAACTGCTACTGGTTCATTAGTGGTAAGTGTAGCAGTAAGTATGCAAGAAAGGACTTCTGGTAAACATTTTCTAAACGGTTGTTTGGTATTATATTTGGGCTGCACTAATAAATTAAGTGGCCTATCAGAATAATGGAATGGCAGTTAAAAGAAAATTAGTTGGGGTTTTTCTTCCAGCAAAATATCAGTCATCTGAATTTTGTTTTCATAATTTTCCCTCTATCGAATTTGTAGATCTGTTTTAGTTTGCAACTGCTTAAGAATTAGAAGTGTAAGTCTTTTCTTGTGTTTGTATTTTCACATATTGTCATAATGGTATAATAAATATGATCAAGTCAAAACAGGAAGCCTTTTAAAGGGGGTTTATGCGAGATTTAACCTGGAGAGACCCCAACTCACACCATGCCTGCATCCCACTGACAACTGCCCTGACACGCACGGCTCCGGGGGGAGGCCTTATGGACGAGCGACCCAGGACGTGTTCCACAGCGGGGAGGTGCACCTGTGTCCTTCAGTCCCCACGGCAGGTCGTGGGGCCGGTGTTTGTGGCCGTGGGGTGCGGGTGGGAGTTAGGGAAAGCTGGGGGACACGCCGCACCGTGGGTTCTGGAACCAAGTCCTCTGCTTCGAGGAACGGCCGCAAGATGGTGCGATATGACCCCCTCCACACGCGCTCCCTGTGCGGTGGGGCCACTGGATGGGGACACCTATCCCTGGTGCTGCCACCCAGCCTCGCAGGCAGCCAGGCTTGTCACACCCCCGCCGAGGCCCCGTTCCCATCAGGTGCCACTAGGGGCTGGGGCTGCTGCTGCCATGACCACCAGGACATCTGCTCCATGCCCACAGCATCTGTGGCACCTTCAAGTTGCTGTCACCAGCCTTTCCCTCGACCGAGCCACGCTGTACACGCCACCCGGCTGGCTTTATAACGAAGAGCGAGAAAACTCATATTCTTTTTCGCATCTTCATTGGCATTTGGACCTCGACTGAGTTTCCTTAATGAATTAATTCACGGTTTGGAAACTCTGATTAAAAATCGATTCATCTTGGCTTCCTGGGAACACACACTGTCCAAGGTGACGAACTGAAAATCCCCCAAATTCGATGAGCTGAACCAATGGGCGAGGTTAAAAACAAACACACAAACACCACACTCTTAGACAGAGGGCCCTCAGACCCCGACTGTCTCCTCCCAGACGGACGGAGGTGTGGGTCGTGGTCGTGCAGCTGGAATGGACCAGCAAGAACTCACGTTCTGTCCCCTGGTGCCACCCGAGTGCCGAGGCCCAGAGAGGGAGAGCCGCTCTCCCGAGGCCACAGAGCCGCCGAGGCGCCGGGCCGGGCGGACACCCTCACTTCCAGAACTCACGCTTTACGCGTCATCCGGTCCCCCCCTCACCAGCCCGAGCTTCTCAACCACGGCCTCGCACGTGATGACTAGGCCAGCACGTGTGGCCCCAGGCTTCGGTCATCGGAGGCCTCCGAGCAGATCTGCTATTTGGCAGCATCTGAGCTGAGCTGTGGGTCCCTGGGGCGCGAGGGTGCGGCTCGTGGAGCCAGGGCGGGCCCTGAACCGCAGAGACGGTGGGCTCCCCGCAGCGTGGGGACACGCAAGGCCGGGCTCGGGATGTTGTGGAGGGTAGAACTGTGTCCCCAAAAGATACGTCAAAATCCTAACCGCCAGGACCTGTGAATGTGACCTTCTTAAGAAATAGGGTCTCTGCAAATGTCATCGAGTTTAGACAAGGTCGCTAGGGCGAGTCTTAGTCCCATGTGACTTGTGTCCACAAAAAAGAAGAAGAGACACAGAGACAGACACACACGGAGGAAAGACCACGTGAAGACGCACAGGGAGAAGCCACGTGAGGACAGAGGCAGAGACGGGCGCCCCGCCCACAAGCCCAGGGTCACCAGGCTCGCCGGAGGCTGGAGGAGGCAGGAGGACCCCGGAGGACCCCGCCACGTGTCAGGGGGAGCACGGCCCTGCCGACACCGAGATCTTGGCTTCGGCCTCCAGACGGTGAGAGGATAATTGTCTGTCGTCGTAAGCCGTTTGTTTGCAGGACTGTTTTGGCAGCCCGGGAATATAACACAGGTGGTAAATGGTTTTACTCAAGCAACACAGTGCTCACTTGTTTGGCGCTGATTTTAAACTTTTAAACTCTTGGAGGGCACGGCCAAAAATGTCTGGTATTTGAAAATATCCTGCAAACACAGAAGGCTGGCAGGGGGTGAGCTGTCTCGGGGTTCGTTCATCGGTTGTACGCTTAGCATCATCTTCTCCTCGGTTTGCGCGCATCATCATCGGTTACATAGCCGGAACGTCATATCCCTCATCATCATCATCATCTTCATATCATCATCACATTTTATCATTTTGCCCATTTTTTAAAGCGCAGCGCATCAAGAACATTCTTCCCCCGGCGTGCCGCCATCACAGGCTGCATTAGAGCGCCTTTAAGCACATCGTGCGCATTTTGGTACATCAAAGAGTATACGCTGGTACATCGGCTACACACAGAGGCTACTGGCTCATCATTCATTTCCCCATTCCACTTCGCCCCGGCTACCACCGGCTATCATTCATTTTCTTCCAAAACACTTTTAAAACTATCGTCTATCCTTTAAAATTTCCCCATTTTCCCCCAAAAGCTGTCCATCAAAACCATCATCATTTAATCTAAGGATCTTGGTTTTCCACCCAAAATTCCCCAGGCACCATCATTTCCATTCATTACACACGTTTGCGACACATCAGAACCGTCATTCAATTTTAGCTCACACCTGATTATTTTTAAAATACACATTCTTTGATATACCCCTCCTTCCTTCTTCCCCCCACTTCTCCTCACTTTACTTCCCTCACTTCCCCCCCACTTCCTCTCCTCGCACTTCCCCCCTTCGCTTCCCCTCACTTCCCCTTCCCTCCATCTTCCTCTCAGGCTCCTTCCTCCCCCCCCGTCTCTTGAGGGAGCTCTGAAGAACCCTCCCATTTCCCAAGCTGTGAGGCTCTTCCCTGCCTCTCCTCCACCCCGTCCCGACCCCGTGTCCCCTGTCCTCTTTGTGGTCACCACGGAGCCTCCACTCTCCGTGTCCAGTGTCCAGTGTCCAGTGTCTCATCGCCGTCCTCTGCCCTGCGCCTCCAGAGACCCCAGGTCAGGCCCAGGCCGCGCTGAGCCTCGCCCTCCACGTCTGGGCTCGGACCTCCTGGAGGGCGTCGCCGTGTCTGCAGGAAATGGGGGTGACGGTCGAGGGTGGGTGACGATAAAGAGGGGCCGATGTGGGAGCCACAGGCGGAGGAAACTTGAAAACTCTTGAGAAGCGAGGAGAGGAGAGAGGCGAGGAAGCGAGGAGAGAATCAGCGAGGTGCGGAGGGCTGTAGGGGCCAGGGAGGCTTGAGGTGTCGAGGAAGCATGGGAGAAAAGGAACTGGATAATGGAGTGCATCACGTAAAGCTGGAGGACCCGCCATGGACCAGGAGTGGATGACTCGGGTTCATTTCCAGCTCAGCCCCAGACGGAGGTGGGACGAGGGGCACTGGGCCCTGAGGGGACCGTGTGAGGGTGGCCCAGAAGGTCGGGGCCTGCGCAGGACCGGACGGCTTCCCCTCAGCACAGCCGCCCCCTGGGGTCTCACGGACACCCACGTCCAGGGAGCTCCCCACACGGCGATGTCCGCAGAGAGGCCGTGCCCAGAAAGACGAGAGAAGACGGCGTCTTGTCACTTGTCACACTAGGCATCTGACTGCACAGAATCCCTCCCAGACCCCAGCGCCGCGGGCTGTGGCCGAGCAGAGCCGCCGGGAGGGTCAGAAAAACGTGGTCACCTCCCTCATCCAAACTCCGACCCGCACGGCCCAACAGCGCCGGCCAGGAAGGAAGCCACCACGGAGGGCCCGGTGGGGGGACGTGGGGGGGACACTGCACGCGGAGCCCTGGGCTTCGTCCTCCTGCAGGGGGCGCGGAGGCGACGCCCCACTGGCCGGGCGCCCACGCGGGCGCACTGTGTGCACGTCACTGGGTCGCCGGCCCGGACAGCAGGCCGTAAGGAGGGACCGGCCCGTTTTGTTGTCTCCACAGCAGGAGCTCACAGAGCTGCCGGAGGGACCGGAGGGGTCCCGGTGTCCACGGCCTCCGCGCTTCTGGAAGACCAAGCTGTCCAGCCACTGCCGGCCTCGCTTTCCCTCGGGAAAAGTCCCTTGACCCTGGGCCGAAACCCGCCGGCCAGGCCCCCCGGGACCTTGGGGCACCTGGGCAGAGCACGCTGGCTGGATGACACCCCAACGGGTCCGCGTTTGGACGCGGCCGGAGGGAGAAAGGAGGCGTCCGTGCTGCCTCTCGGCCGCAGGTGTCCCGAGTGGCCCCAGAGGAGGTGGCAGCTCAGAAGAGCTGTGTCTCAGCCGCTCCGCAGCCACTTAGAACTTTCCCAGCATCCGTGCCCCGAACGCAAGCCTTTCCGCCGCCAGGCATTAAAGGGTGGCCGGCGAGGACTCCGAAGCCCGTCTCTCGTTAACGGGCTCTTAGGCCAAGTTCTACGGAATGCTGGGTTTTTTTTACTTCTTAGCGTCACTTTCTTGCCAAAAAATGAGTTGGGTCTGCTTCAAAAATACTACACACCCCACAACTGGTGAGTGTAAATGGCTCTAAATTTAGCAAACCTTGTTCACCCGGCCAACGCCCCACGCTTCTCTGCCCACCGTTTCCAGCCCCGCTTGGCCCCGAGGCCGGTTCGGCTGGATGACCCGTCCCCTGGCCCGTCCTGGCCTTTCTCCCGCGCCTCGGCTGGGTAGCTGAGGGAGCCGTGCCCTCGGCGCACATGAAGGGCTGCGTCCCGCGCCCCACCAGCACTGAGCGTGTCCCCGTCCCGCTCGCCCGGGAACAGCGGTGGGTGGAGAAGAGAAAACATCTGCCTTCCTCATCTGGCGCTCACCACGCGGCGTTCCCTGACCGCCCCGGAGAGGACAGAGGGACAGAGCGTTCCGACCGCCGGACGCTCCTGCGCAAACGCTCGATTTCGAAAGCTGAGGTCGCCCCAGGGTGGCGGGCGTGGAGGGCTCCCGCTCATCCCCTCCGCCCCAGGCTGTTCGGCTGTTGCTCTCATCCTCCGTGTCGACACCGCGTCCAGCACCATCCAAAACGCACCTGTTCTGTGCAGCAGGTTGATAGTTTCCAAGGGAACACACGGTGGCATCTCAGCCGGACTTAGTGACACCAAGAAGAAGAGGAGAGAGGGGTCTTGGTCCCTACGCGCCCTGTCGATTAAGACTTTAAAGGCTGGAAAGCACTGCTGTTCCCGCCCCCACGGCTGGCCCCTTTCAGACCTGCTCTGGCTCATTTCTGCTCATGGGACCGTCACTCGCTCTGGACCTCCCCTCAGATGCTCCCGACCGCACCCTCCAATAGCACGCGCCCAAGGACGCTGAGGGCTGGGTGTCATCGGGGGCCGTCATCGCCACGTTATTTTTAGAAACGTCGGCAAGTGGCAGAGAGCAGCATTCGCGACGCCAAGAGTGCGCCCATGTCCCCTTGACCATGGGCAGTGAGTGCAGTCGCACGTCGGCCGTTTCTCCTTCAGCGGTAGCCACGTGGAGAGTGGACAGCAGATTTAATTTAAACAGAAATTAAAACAGGCTTTTATGGAAGCAGGAGACAGAACAGGAAGCGTGAGGAAGTAACCAGGGGCTAAGAGAGGAGGAAGGAAGTACAAAGTCGAAGCATCTCCTGGGCTACAACCAGGACCCGGGCCTTTCCTGGAGGTCCCTATAATCAGCGGTCCCCGGCCTTTGTGGCCCCAGGGATCAGGGCTCCTATGAGAATCTGACGCCTGATGATCCGAGGCGGAGCTGAGGCGGTGATGCCGGTGCGGGGGGCGGCTGCAGACACAGATGCCGCTTCTCTCACTGGCCCTCTGCTCACCTCCTGCTGTGCGGCCCGGTTCCTAATGGGCCACAGCCGCAGGGGTTGGGGACCCCTGCCTATGATTCCAGAGGGTACCCAGCTCCGGCCCCGTTGGTGCGGACTTCGGGCAGCATGCCCATCCACATGAGGTTCTCGGCAGACACAGACTTTGGGGCCGAGTCTGATGCCGGGGTTCTGGGGGCCATGCACGAATCTGTCTGTTGCATGTTCACCGGCTGGTGTGTCATTTCCAGCGGATCCGGACGCACAGCCAGGACTAGTCTCCGAAACTCAGACTTGTTGATTTTCTTTCTATTTGTGAAAGAAATGTGAATGTTGGGCTTTTTTTTTAATAAAAAAGATTGAAAATGATTATAAATTTCGAGGAAAAAAAAAAACAACAGCGCTACTTACATACAAGGTTTGCTGAGGGTGCTGTTTCGACGTTCGTTTTGTGGGCCACACCAGTTCGCGAACGTTCCGGAAGGTCTTAATAAGGCGTTTTATATTCATAATCAAATCCTGAAAGGGGAGGGCTCCCTCCGCTAATCGGTCTTAACATCAGCTTTATTTCTGAGTGGAAAACGATGCTTAGGGGCCTCTGCTGTAGACCGGCCTCCAAAACACTGCTAAGTTCCTACAGCCTGTCGAAAGCATCAGTCGCTCCCGAGCCGCCAGGACGTGTGAGTGTGAGGTGCAGTGAAGAGCCTGCCGTCTCGGGGGGCGTCCGGGATGACAGACCCGGGCAGTCTGTGGGGGCCTGCGCTTCACACCCCGTGAAGAGGATTCGCGTACAGCTCTGCTACTTCAGCAGCGCTGGGCGCAGGGGACCCTGGAATCTGAGTTCTGCCCCCAACGGCTCGGGCGCAGCTGAGGAAGAGCCCAAGGTTGGCAGGGGACGGGAGCCAGGGGGTCATTTGTCCGAGCGCGTTGCGTGTTCCCGCCTGCCCTTCGCCCTGCCCGCTCACGGTCAGCGCCAAACTGGAGTGAATGGTGCTGACGAGGAGAAATTGCTGTCTCTGTCCCCTGCCGGGGGCTGCGGCCCTGGTCCCCTCTCCTGCAGGAACTAGGGTGAGGCGGCACCCCTCCCCCCGCCCAGGATGGGGCGAGGAAGCAGACGCGCCCTCTGCGTTACGCTTGTCTCTGAGCCGAAGTCTCCAGCACGCCCGGACTGCCGCCCCACGCTCCCCCGGCCCCCGTGCTGGGGTGACAGGCGTGGAGGTGACGATGGGTCACGTGCCCAGGAGCACGGCTGCTACGCCCCGTGGTGCGCCCGCCCACGCTGTCCCCTTTAGAACCTTCCGGAGAGCACACCCACGCTGTCCAGCAGTGACGCGTGTCAGCGGCCCAGGGTTCCCAGAGACGGGCGTGGCTGCAGCTCTCCACCAGCAGAGGAAGCTGATTTGGGGACAGAGAGGCCATAGGGGACCCTGTCCTTTCCCCATTTGATTAGGAAGATGAAATGTCATATTAAAATCTTACAGAATATTTGGAAACTGGTCTGGCACATAAAATGGATCTCAAAATAATACTTAGTAAACACTGCATTTAAATAGCATTGATGCTTTCTGTGTTTTATCATCATTTTTCAATCCTTATTATATCGAAAGCCCAATATTCCCATTTTACAGGTACGGGGGTAGAAATCCAGCAAGTTTGAGTGAATGAGGATGAGAAATCCGGTTTCTCATCCCAGCCCAATAGACTCTCGGCACAGAGTGTGGGGTGGCGAGGCAGCAAAGGCCCGAGCACGCGGCACCCGTGGCTCCACCCGGTCGTCTTGGGTGCAGAGGAGGAAGGAGGTGACCAGGTTCTGGAGAATTCTCCCAGCCTGCGAGCTCTCCATCCCTCATCATGCGTGAGAAGTCAAGCTGGCTTTCTGGAGAGCCCTCCAACCACAGCGACTAAGCCCCCGAATAAAGTAAAACCAATGTCAGCAGAGACGCCAGAGGGATTCGTCACCTGTGCCCCCGAGCCCGCCACACCCCTAGCTGCGGGCGCTCTAGGCCCCTTCCTTCCCAGGCGCTCTGGGCTGAAGAGAGCCCTGCCAGTCACGGCGCCGTTCCCAGCCTCGGTCGAAGAGCTCGTTTGGGACACGGGCTTCCAGGGGGCGGGGACAGACCCCCCTCCACATCTATGACAACGAGCCACGCTGGGAGGCTTTCGGTCACGCGACTAATCTAGACGACGGGTTTCGTTATTTCTGCTTTCGAGAAAGGTCGTGGCTCTGTCCACAGGGCCAGGCACCGCGACCGGGGACATCTCCGCCCCGCGGGGACTCGCCCGAGACCACGCTCTGCGTCGCCGTTTTGTCGTGTGGTCAGACGCTGCTCACGCCTTTGCGGCAAAGGCGTGCCCACTGAGGGGCGTCTGCGGGAACCCACTTTGCCCGGAGGTCACACTTGTCACCGGGGGGCGGGGCGTGGCTCTGTGGTCACCCCCAGGAAATGCCTCCTCTTCGCTCATGCCTTTCTTCGTGCACTCTGCAGACGCATCCTAAAACTGCCGCCCACGTCGCAAACGGCTGCCTTCGCTGCCCTCAGTGCACCCTAAACTCCAGCTTAAATGCATCGCGCGGCCTCTCGGGGGCTCAGAGGCACAGCCCTCTCTCGGTCGACGGGTTACGCATGGCTTCTGATGTACCCAGAATCCAGAGTTACAGGGGAGAGGAGCAAAGACAGTGAAGGATGTGCCTAAACCCAGTTAAAGAGAGAGGGGAACCCGTTCCCCTCGCACTGAACCTCGAAGCTCCCGCTCGCACTCCAGAGTGTGTGCCCACACCCGCGGGCTCCTATCCCAACTACGCATCACCGTGGGATCCAGGTATTTTCAACTGACACATTAAATTTGATGAAGACACAAAAGAAAGAACTTGCGCAGATGCACCTGTCCTCTGGAAGCTGGTGCTTCCCCAGGCACTGGTGTAGCGAGTGCAAGCTGCCGAGCGATGGGTGTGCGCCCGCACTCCCGTCCCCACGCCAGACCTTGGCTCGGCGGTTCTTCGTCAGGCTCTCCGACGGCCTGTGAGGTCCCCGGGCGCCCGGGGCCACCCCCAGAGTGTCGGACTCAGTGGGTCCTGCGCTTCTAACAGGTGCTGGAGATGCTGCCAGGGATCCACAGTCTGGGAACCACGGCTTCGCTCAGCACTTCAGGATTTCGCAGACAGGGGGACCCGGGAGATGAGACCCTGCGGTCGACGGTCACTAAACCAGGTGACAGGCTTCACTGGGGACGTCCTTGCTGAGCCCTCCGTCTGGCCAGTGTCCCACACTCCGGCACTTAAAGCAACAGCGCAGCATCTCGGCCAAGGAAAACATCCCAAGGACTCTCTCCACGAGCTCAAAGAGACTCACCGCGGACGTAATTTAGGTTTCACAGGAACCTTTCCCATGTTAATTAAACATCAACTGATTACCACGACGTACCCACTGAGGGTCGCTGCATCACGGATGTTACCACGACGTACCCACTGAGGGTCGCTGCATCACGGATGTGGGCTTACGACCTAACTGCTAAATGCAGGGCACGACAAGCACCAACCAGCTGTCCCGTTAGAGAGAATTCCAGCGGCCATGGAGGAAACCACCTTATCCGGGACGGTTTTTACTGTTATGCTGGCTGATGCGTGGCAGCAAACACTAGATCTGGATCAGCATTTCTAGACTGCTTTCCTGTTCCTGCCCCGTTTAAGTTGCTCGTGCCTCATGGGTACTGACTCACACACACACACACGCACACACACACGTCCTAGCACGAGGCACATGCCAACCTGACCTCGACTTCGAGTCTCAAAGCACAAAAGAGTGACAACCACAAAAATTCAAGAACCGTCAACGTCGTCTGCAGGAGAGGGAGGGTCGGTGCCTTCCGGCAGATGGGACCGGGGATCAGGTGGGTGAGGCAGTTGGCTGAGGCCACGCACGAGAGTCAGAGGTAGACTCAGGTGAAACTGGGTTGTCTGACCCAGAAGCTCTTCGCTTAATCACTAAAGCTATGCTGAACATTGAACATTAGAGTTTATAAACTCTTTAATATATTCTGTGAGAGGTTTTTATGGGGTACATAATAGAATGATTTTACGCAGCAACACAATGTTCTTCGTATTTTGCAAACAGAACCGGGGCTCAGTGAGGCTGAGAGATTTGCCCAAGTTCATAGAGCAAGTCCACAGAAACCACTCTGACTCCACTACAGAGGTCCCTCTGAACTCTGTGATTTTTGGGGGGTGAAGATTAGTAAGCTTCACTCGGTAAGTTAAAAAGTATTTCTTGAATGCCCACTATAGGCTCAATGCTGATGAAAACATATTTGCTGATAACTTTTATGATCGCTCAGCTCAAATGATGACTTATTGTGGGAGATTCAAAATGTCTGCCTCTTCTTTAACACTCTTCCCATTGAGAGGATGGGACGATTTCTGCCCCCGTAGGCTCCGGCCAGTCTATAGCTGCTTTGGTTAACAGAGCAGAGGAGAAAGGACGCTAGGCCAGTTCTGGGCATAACCTTCAAAAGGGCTGACCCTCCCCTGGGGTCCCCTGGAGTCCTGAGACGCCGCGCAGGAAGTATGACAGTGTCCTGCCTTCAGGGGCTTGTGGGGAGGGCCTGAGATGACATGGAGAGGGTGAGGGGCCGGTCGAGTCCCGCCTTTTAACTACCTGTGCCAGGCTTCTGAGAGGAGCCTTCTTGGCCCCCCCAGGCCAGCCCAGTTGCTAGCCGGATAGTTCCAGGTAATCCTGGTCCGTGTAGACCATCCAGCCGAGTCCTGCTCTAATTCCTCAGTCTCCATATTATGAAACGTAATAAAACTGTTCGTGGTTTATGCCCCTAAGTGTAGGGTTAGCTTGGTATGCAGCGATAAGTCACCAGGGAAAAAAAAAAAAATCTGTTACCTAGAAGTGCTATGTTGCGGTGACAACAATCACAACAGGCAGCACTGGGTTTGGGACCCGGCGGTGGAGAGAGGGCAGGAGCGTTCCGAGCCCCCGGTCACGGGGAGAAAGGACACTGAGAAATCGTCCCTGGAGGCCGGGGAAAGACCCCGGCCCACGTTATGGAGGGCACGGTGTCTCACGAAGCCACCCTGGCCGTGACACGGAGACTCAAGACCTGGCCTGAGGAGCCTCCCAGCAGCATTTGGGATTCCCCTCCCGGCTGTTAATAAAATTCCAGAGGACCAACATGATCCGAAGAATATAGAGAAGATATAGGGCTTGCTAGGTTTGAAAATAAAACTCGTTCTCATCCTAGGCTTCTCCGAGCAAAAGATTCTCAAAGGGGAAAAAAAAGAAAAAAAAGAAAAAACTAGGTTTGCAGCAAAGATGAGAAACGAGGTGCCAGTGCCGGATTCTTTGTCTAAGGCGGTGTCCCCTGGGTGGCTTCGGGCAGACGAACGCCCTGCCGACGACGCCCCGCACGGGCCTCGCAGGCCTTTCCTGCGAAACGCAGAGCAGCCTCCCGCAGAGCCGAGGGCGGAGAGCGGCCTTCAGGACTCACGGACAGCTGGGAGTATAGACAACGAGAGGGTCTCCGGGGAGCCAGCGTCCCGGCCGAGCCTTCCAGGCCCCAGGCGCATGAGCGAAGCCACCTGACATCCCCCAGGCCCGCCCGCCAGCCACTTAGCGACCGCCGAGTCAACTCGCCGTGACACTGAAGAATCGCTGGGCTGAGCCCTGCCCGAACTCCCGGCCCGCAGAAGCGTGAGATCAATAATACACTTTAAGCCACTGATTTCGGAGGGCCCTTGTTATGCATCGAATAAGGACAAGTATTACAGCATGAACTTTCACCGTGAGTGAGGTGAGCACTCCAAAAACCAAATAGCGATTTCTATCCCCTTTCACAGGCTCAACAGCGCCACAGTTGCCGCCAAGATGTGACCTGCTACTCACCCCCCGGTAACCAAAACCAGGAGCTTCTTACATTTTCTTCAGCCAGAAACACTGTTGTCAACGTTCTCCCTCCTGAATCTCTCTCTGCTTCCACTGCCGGACACACAATTCTCTTCGTCCACTTTGCACTGGCACTCGGCTCCCATTTGTCTCTATGTTCACACCTACCGGTGTGAGCCATCTCTGACCTGGACTGCGGTCCCTGCCTTCTAACTCGTGTCTCTACTCCGAGGATATTCCAAAGCAAATGTGACCCCTCTCTGAATTCGGCATCGTCCTCGTTAGCTCAGAATTCAGAGGGGTAAGGACACCGACTCCCTCAAAACCCTCCGACACCCTCATCCTGGAAGACAGACAAGCAAAAACGGTGGGTGCTTCGTGCGAAACGTCGGCTCGATCGGCTCGAAGAACAGAAGCAGCCCGACCTGCCAACAGCTGCTCGTGTGAGATTCCTTGATGCATTCGAAACAGGGCCTGGAACCTACGAGCCCGCCCCAGAACGCATAAAGCCCGGGCCTGACACGGGGCACCTTGCCTCGCTAGGTCCTGAGGCTGCAAGCGTGTCCTCCGCCTTCTTCTCCGTGTGCACAGGCAGTGGCTGCCCACGGGGACCCCAGGGTGTGACTATTGCGATCAGCGCTGACGCCAGCTCCGGACGTGGCACGGACTGCTCCGTCAGCCAGACGCCGGTAATGTGTTTTCATGGCTACCTTTAAAAATAAGAGAACGGAGAAACAGATCTCGACCCACGGAGAAGGAAATAAAAGCTGCCTCTCATGGCCGCGGCCTGTCGGCCTCCGTCTGCTCCTTGGTGGCACTGCTGGGCCAGCCCTGGGCGAAGTCCCTGCCTAGAGCGCCCGGTCCCCTCCTTCCAGGTTAGCTCATCGGCTGTGAGCAAACGCGTGACCCCTTCCGCTCCATCCTAGGCTGGCTCCATCCACTGTCTCCCCATCTTGCTCTAAGACTAGCTCTGTCTCCAGCCTATAAACTTGCCCCACTCGCTCCCACCCAGGGACAAGGACAAGGAAATGCGTCTACCTGCCCCCCTCCCGTGAGCTGCCACCCCAACTCCTACTGCCCTTCCGTGCCTCACGGTCCGCAGTCCCTGCGCCACTCACAGAGCCTGTTCTCTCGCCAGCCACCGCTGAAGATGGCCCGCGCTGGGTTGAATAGTGTCCCCTGAAAATCCACGTTCATCCAGAGCCTGTGAATGGGGCCTGATCTGGAAAATAGGGGGTCTTTGCGATGTCATCCGGTTAAGGTGAGGTCACTAGGGTGGGCCCTAATCCACACGACAGGTGTCTGCGTGAGAAGAGACAGAGACACGTAGGGAGAATGTCGTGGGCGACAGAGGCAGAGACCAGAGCCATGTGTCCAATGTGTCCACCAGCGGGGAAAGCCAAGGATTGACGGCCACCACCACAAGCTGGCAGAGGCCAGGAAGCAGTCTTTCCTGGAGCCTTTGGAGGAGCGTGGCCCTGCTGACACCTCGGTTTTGGACTTCTGGACCCCATAGCTCCGAGAGAATAAACGTCTGCTGTTCCAAGCCGCCCAGTGTGTGGTCTCTGTCCCAGCAGCCCGGGGGCCGACACGCAGCCTCCTGCACTCCTCTGCAGAGTTTCGCCCGTTTTACAACTCTATCCTTCCCGAAATTCCCTTCGTCTGTAATTTTTGCAAGATGACTTTCTGGTTCTCCTCCGAACTCCTTGATCGTCCCGGCCCGAGAAGGAGGGAGGGCGGAGATCCGAGCAGACCCGGGCCTCTGTGGCACCGCCGACCGTCACCGAAGCACCTGCGTCTCGTTGCTCTTACTGGCAAGCGACAACCCTTTCTTTGCTCCCAGTCAAGTTCTAAGAAAGAAGGACTTGCTCAGCCCGGCGCACCGTTCACCCCTGGCACCCCTGGAGCCGGCCGTGGGGGTGCACTGACCCCTGAAGTGTTGGGGGTTCACATCTTATCAGCTGGGTGTGAGTGTGGGGTGTGGGAGCCTGGGCTGGTGAACTCGGCAGAAAGAGCTATAGGAGTGAACCTTGAAAGCCTCATGAATTTTTTCTAAAAGAAAATTTTCTTTTCAACTGAAATAGACATTTTATAATTTTAGATCAACTTACCAACGTATTTCTTCCCAAATTCGAACTTCCCTATATCGGTTTATCTCACAGATCTATAAGGCGTGCCTCCTCCCGGAGCAACAAGTCAAGTCATCTAGAAGCTTATTTTATATATTTAGGAAATCACCAGTTACATAAATATAAGGTCCTTGCACGGAGAACCTTTCATCGTGTCATCATGCTCCACACTGTGCAGAGCCGGCTGCCATGGGAGACGGTTGATCTCGTCCAGGGACCAGAATCCTCCTGGAAGACTGGACAGACAGACTCCTTCTGCAGTTCCAAGTTTCACGAGGCTCTCTGGCAGCCCGAGAGGCTCCCAACCACGTCTGCGCCGAAAGCAAATGATGCCAGAGAAAGGAGAGAGGACTCGTCCGGCGCCCCCACTGACATTTCAGGGGTGGGCTACATCTGGAATCCCGAGCCCCAGACATCCCAGGACAGTGGTTTGGGGACAATGATTCCAAGCGTGTGGGTAAAGTTCAGGAGCTTCAGCTGTGCCACCCCAGAGCGAGGCGCCCGAGGGCTAGGTGGGAGACACAGGTGATACCACATGTTTAAGAAGAACCAAGACAGAAGGCCAGCCCGAGCAGCGCGTCAGCTCGAACGCGCGAAAATCATTCTCCCTCCCACAGCTCGCCGTCCCCAGCTCTCCCAGGCGTGTCTTCCAAAACTCAGCTCAGAACGAGTCTGGCCGTGGAAGCCCCTCCCAGCCGCCTCCTCTGCGACCAGATTCTGAGGTCACTTGGTCCAACTAACCATGCGATGTTCTAATCATCTGCTGGTGAGTCTGGGTCCCCAAATAAACCTTGAGTGAGAGCCCCATGGCATTCTTAATAGGTGGAATCAATAAATGATCCGATCGACATTTTATGGAATGGAATATAGCTTGTCATTTTAAAGGACTCATCAACACTATACTAGGGTCTAGTCTTATTTCATGTCCAGTGGAATTTTTCAAGTCTTCTGAACAACTGACCATTTTCCTGGCGAGACCACCTAACTATGAAAATAGACTCTGTCCACGAGCACAGAGCGACCCCCTCTTGGGACCGAGTGAGAGCCTCTCACGTCCGTGGCCTCCTACTTCTCATGGCGGATGGTGAGGATATTTATTAAACGTCTGCTACACGTCAGGCTATGGCAGATGGACAAACACCTGCAAAACGCGTGGGAACGAGGTGCCGAGAGGCTAAGGGGCTGGCAAGTGGCAGAGCGGGGTGTTCATTCCAGCTCCGCGCGCCCAGCATCGCCACCTTCTCGCTGCCCCGTCTCCTTCAGGCGGGATGCAAGGTCCTCGAGACGCCACCTCTGCTTACGCTTAGTCGTCCCGTTTAAATCCGGTTATCCGGATGAACGCCAGACGAACCTCGTTCATGAACTGGGAACGTCTCAGAGACCTCGGTTTGAGCTTCAGTCATATTCTAAACCAACGACACATTTTTTTTAAGGTCAGGCTGGACATGAGAACTAGAAAACACCAGTACTGCAGGAGGAGACGGGGTCTTGGACCCGCTCGGCGGGGCCGTCCGCCCTCCCCGAGGAGGTCATGTGCCCGTCTAATGTCCTCCAAGCTCCTCAGGCCTCAGTTTCCCCTCCGGTCACGTGAGGAAATGCTCTAACGCAAAGATAGACGCACACTGTGTTTCACTGGAACTTTCTTCAGCCTCCTCACCCTGTGCTACCAATTTCAAAAAGGAAAATAAGTTTCTCAAAGTTCCGATGCCTTTAGAGAGCCCAAGACGATCAATCTCTAAAATACTGGGGGCCCTCCAAACGGACGGGGGCATTTTTGTAAAACATAGTTTGAAGAGAAAATTTCGAAGCGGGCACAGAGGAGCGGAGAGCATATTCACACATTCCTTTGAGATCTGCTTTCAGGACATTATTAGAATGCTATTAAGGAAGGATCATTTCTTTCTTCCTCCAACGATGGAACGAAGTCCCGGGTTATCGTTAGGAATGACTTCGGCCTCGGAAGTGACGAGGTCTGGCCCCTTCGAGGCGCACGCGAGCGCGTGCAGCCACGTGAACATACGCGGAGACCAGAGAGCATCCGATTCCTTCTACTTTGCAATAAAACCACCGAATTGAACTTAAAACCGAATTTCGTCAGCACCATCTTTTCCCTCCAACACCGAACCGGTTTGCCTGCTCCCAGCAGAGCGCTTCCTGTAGAGACCCTTAACTCCAGAAGTGCCACGCGAGTCGTCACGTGCTGAATGCACAGGCGGGAGCGGACGTCGGGCCCTGCCCGGAGCTGCGTTTTCTCAACTCGTCCCCGCTGACGGAGGCGTGTGCAGCAGAACTGCGCGACGCCCAGATGTGACCTCTTCTGCGGTGGACACTTAAATCACTCATGTTTAGAGCAAAGTTCCCCTGACGAAGCAGCCATGTGTAGGCACAAAGGCCAGCGTGGTCCCACCCAGAGCCCATCCTTCCTGATGTCCTGAGTCGGGGACACAGTGCCCAGCAGCTCCCCGATCAAAGCAGAACCGCTGTCAGCAGTATGTTCTGCCCCTCACCGACACAATACACACACACAAGTCAATAAAATACCATCACACACACACACACACACACGCGCATCGCCAGCGCACACACACACACACACACACAATCGAACACACACACACACACAGCAGGATGGGCCTCACGCTTCCCGGACACGCTCCCGCAGCCCCGAGCTGTCTCAGGGATGGGGACCCCCAGACCGGACGGCATGTAAACATGGCCTGAATTTTCTTCCAGTCAGTTCTGTTCCATGACTTCCAGGAGGTCACATTTCGTTTGTTGTCTGTTTGTTTGTTTGTTTGTTTGACAAAAGGGGGAAAAGGATGGAACTGAAAGCAACAAACCAACAAGACGAAGAGAGACTCGTGAACAAGGACAGCGGCTTAGTGGTTACCAGAGGGAAAGGGGGAGGGGGCGTCGGAAAGGGTCGAGGGGTCCCCTGGACGGTGACGGAAGGAGATGTGACTCTGGGGGTGAACACACAGTGCAATATATGGATGCCGTGTTATCGAATTGAACACTTGAAACCCGTGTAATTTTATTAACCAACGTTGCCCCGATGAATTGAATAATTTTTTTTAAAAGGATGGAACACAGAAAGGGAATGAGAGCAGGACCCTGTTGACACGTCAGGTGATTCGGGGCCTGGACGCTCCGGGAAAGACTCCGCCAATCCCGTTATTCCTACAAACGCACGGTAACCCCCGGGTGCCGAGAATGGCCGCGTCATCACGCGAGGGCAGGTGACTGCTGAATGACTGTGCCTACGTAAACCACGCACGCGCCCACACACGCTCACGCGTGCTTTCCGACACCTGGGCACATGCAGCAAATTTCAACTTGGGAGGAAAAAGATTTAAGCATCGCGGTGAAAGGGGTAAAGCTTTTAAAGATAATCATTAGCGTGAATATTACCGGTTCGTTCCTGCAATTCCAATGTCCTCAGCTACTTGGTTTTCTAAGTCTGAAAGCACTAGTTAACACCTCAGTAGGAAGAGCAAATTTCCGAACACCCGAGCGGGAAGGCGATGCCTTTGAACTTGGCCCAGGGAAATGCTAATCCTTCGTGTCTGCAACGGTGAGCTGGCATTGCACGACTCCGATGGTGGAGGCGGGCATCTGGCCACGGCCGTCCGAGTGCTCCCCGTCCACTGCGGGGAGGGTGTGAAGGCCTGCAATGCAGAGCAGAGTGTTCTGGGCGCCGGGAGACACGCGTGGCTGTCCACGAAGCCGCTGGAGCCAGGACAGAAAGTGCTAGTCCCATCCTGTCTGCTGGGGCACCGGAGCCGGGCCTGGGAGGGAGGGAGGAGTCTCACGAACAGGCACGAGGGGTGGCAGACAGCCTCGGAAGGGAGCAGTAGGTCTCAGGCACCCGTGACAGCTGCAGGTAAACTAGAGCACACAGTAGGCATACGGTGTGTCTCCGTCAGCATCCATTCAGCGGAGCAGAAGCCGTAGGGGACAAACGAATGAAGACGTGGGGTCCGGGGGATCGACTTATGGGGGGGGGCGGGGCCGGCGGAGCAAATCTGAAATCCACAGGGCGAGTGTCAGGGACAGAAGGGGCTGAAACTCGATAATGGCACTTGGTCAACAAGAAAACCCCCGAAATTTAAGTCTTCAACTCTAGGTCCTCGAAAGTATTGTTTCACCTCGGAAAGAATTCATTTGCCATCTTGAGTCCCAAAGCGCAGTTTCACAAGCTTAAAACCACATCCAGAGATTAAAAAACCCTCTGTTCACGACTCTTTTTTCCACGGAGTTCGGTTTCCCTTGGCTTTTCTCCCGCGGTACCTTTAATTAAAGCCAAAGATGGAGCGGCTGATGCTTCATATTAAAAGAAGAGGCCTCACCGGGTCGGCACGTCTGGAGGATTTTCCTTTACAAAATCTATAACCAGAAAACACCGGCTTTGCCTTTGTACTGGAGATGTGATGGAATTAAAGGATTCGAGATCGCAAAGCCTCCGTGAATAATTTAGAACCCTCAGCTCCGGGCAAACACTCACCTCGCTTCCTGGGTGCTGGCATCGGGCGCCGACACTCGAAGCGGGTTTAGCGGTGCCGAGCGTGTGCTGATGGAGGGCCGCCCTCGAGCACGCACGCCCACGCGCACACAGTTCTCCGCTGCTCCGTGTCACTTCGCGTCTAAAACCTCTGGCATCTAGAAATCAATTCCTTTTCCATAGCACGGGGCCTGTACAATTTAACAGACGCTTGACGGACATTTGCTAAGCACGTCCCACACGAGAGCTCATGCTTCTCCTCGCAACAAACCTCTTAGGGAGGAATCGTAATTACGCTCCTTTCGCAAATGAGGTTGCAAGAGCGCAGGGAAGTCCAGTCCCTTCTCCGAAGCACACTGCCAGGGAGGCAGAGCTGGGATTCTGCGGGCTCCCTGGACACGTCTACACTCTCAGCCATTACGCCGCCTGTCCTATCGGTCACTGAGAGTGACAGCGACAACCGAGGCATGCATGAGCTTTTCTGCGACACGGGGAAGGGTCGAGACACTGGGTGGACCTCTGCACAATTCAGAAAATCTCCTCTCAGCTTGAATCCCAACTAACAGTTATCTTCCCAGCCTGTAAACAAGAGAAAAACATTCTCCGTGACACGGCACGGCCACGACGAGATAGGAGATGCAGCGAGCTGTCGCTGCCGAAGAAAAAGGCACTTCCAGGGCTCGAAGGGAAGAGTGAGACAATTTTACAGCCCACAGTAGAGGAACAAGCTCAAGGGCACCATCGGGAGACATTTAATAAACTGAATAAATGTCGAATATTTACCCCTGTGGACCCCGAATGCTCCCTAAAAGGTCATAAAGGTCCTCAGATAACAAAGTAACCCTCCATGTGCATCCCACGTGAAACAGAGAAGAAAAACACCTGGACCACGTGAGGAAAGGAAGAGGTTCCCGGACCAGCAGGGGGTGCGTCCTGGCCCAGCCTGGCCGTGGATTCTCACCAGTTCCTGGTGTGAAGGGCTCGGGGTTCACACCAGACTTATGCTGCACGTGATCTGCTCTACACGGGGCCTGCTCTTCGTCCCATCGGCAGAGGAAGCAAGCTGGCTCGGCGTATCCTCACAAACACGGAAGGTGTCTTACGAGGAGAAAACCAGTCGACGGGGTTTATCTCTAACTGAGAATCATGAAGGCAAATTTGTTTCGTGTATTTTTAACATAAGGAAAAGATAAGAAGGCAAGGGGCTTTCCGTGGGCGTTGGTCACTCTTCCGTTGATGAGCGACTCTTTTTATGCTGCGATGACTGCTGGTTTCTCTAAGCAGACGTGCAAACGAGGACGCTGAGTTAATAAGAGCGAGAACAGGGTCAGTTGTGACGCTTCCCCTTCGATCCCTTCGATGCTCATCATGAGGCACCGCGACAGAGAAGCTCTAGGACAGTTACCGCCTACTGTCTGGGACACGTGACCAACCCCCAGGACTTCTAGTGTCTTCTGCTTTCATTAGGATAGCTAATGGCATATGCTCGAAAGGGGGCAAATACAGAACTATTAAAAACGTTACACATGATATTTATTTTAAATCTTTTTTTTTTTAATTTAAGTGCAGTTGGTATACGATATTATATCAGTTATGTCAGTTTCGGGTGGACGATATTTATACTTTACAAGGTGATCACCCCTCTGATTCCAGTACTTGTCTGTCATCATGCAAACTTGTCGCGATATTATTGACGATCTTCCCCTTCACGGTTTCACCCATCCCCCACCCTCACCCCTCTAGCCACCATCCCTCTCTATGAGTCTGTTGATGTTCTGTTTTGTCCGTTCATTTACTCTGGTTTTTTTTAGATTCCACATATAAGCGAAACCATACAGTGTTTGCCTTACTCCGCCTGACTTACTTCACTTAGCAAAATGTAGCTGGCGTGGCAAGAACTTGGAGAGAATTCTCACATGCCAGAAATGATGCTAAATCCTAATGGAAGTTGGTAAGCAAAGACGAAGGCTGGAAGATGCTGCGGTCGGCTGAGCGCGGGGGCCTGTGCGGGGAAACCAGAAAAGCGAGGCTAGCATCTAAGTCAGGCACTAAGTCAGACTGAGGCCGTCGCATAAGGAACAGCAGGAAACACCCTCAGGAAACAACCCCCACGAGAAGATGACGGTATGCAAAGACTGTTTCAGTGTTGGTCCTGAACCAACAGAGCGGAGGCAAATTCCATTCTGAGGATTCCTAACCACATATTGTCCCTCATTGCATTTGGGCCAGAATCATACTGCCTCTGTGGCCCCTGTGACACCTTGTGTTTGTGTCCACAGGCACGGGGCAAGAACCTTAAACCTCAGACCTCAAGAATTCCCTAACATAAGCCTATGGCCATGCCACCCTGAACAAGCCCGATCCCGTCTGATCTCGGAAGCTAAGCGGGGTCAGGCCTGGTTAGTACTTGAATGGGAGACCACCTAGGAAGACCAGGTGCCGTAAGCATAAAAAAATAAGCGATTGTAAGCTAACGAGATCCTTGCAATCTATGAGGGTTGCCAAGGGTTGCCTCATCTAAAAAAAAAAAAAAAGAAAAAAACAATTCCCAAATATAAATGTCCGGGTACCATCTTCCACAATTCAGAATCAGGCAATACATATCAAGATACAAGGCACCATGAGTAAGAACCAACAGAAGGGAAAAACACCCAAAGGAAAGCCACAAAGAAATAGAATTTAGAACTACAATAATAGAATTTAGAACTAAATACAAAAATATAAAATATAAAATATAAAATCCACATGCCTACCATGTTTGAAGAAATTTAAAAAGATATCAAAATCATGGTGCAAAACTACTAAAAAAAAAGTCATTAGAATTTCAGAAAGAACCAAATAAATCTACTAAAATTGGAAAATGGGAAAACAGAATAAGATAATAAACAGAAAATAATAAATAAAGTTAGAAATGCAAAGCATGGGTTGAAACAAAAGATGACACATCTTTGAAGAGAGAACCAGTGAAGGGGAAGATATAAGTGAAGAAAGGCCTCAGATGGAATCGCAGAGCTGTACGGAGGAAAAGGTGATAGTTACAAGGAACTGAGAAATATGGTAGTAGAGTCAGCCACCCGTCTAATTGACGTTTTTGAAGGAGACAGTGGGAAAAGAAGCAATATTTGAAGAGATAATGGTTAAGAATTTTTCTAAATTAATGATAGATATAAATCTTCAGATTCAAGAAATGCCAAAAATTCCAAGCAGGAAAATAAGGACTAAAATACTGGAGAACAATAGGATATTGGTAGGGAAGGGTGAAATGGAATTAAGGCCATTATTCTTTAGGAGGAAAGTACATATATTAATTCGTTCTAGATTTTGTTAGCTTAAATATATTTTAATTTTTTAGGGAACCACTCTCAGATAATATTACTTCCAAACAGTAGAAGTAAAATTTTAGTAAGGAGGGAAAAAGAAGAAAACCCTAGTCGACCCAAAAGGAAGCAATAAAGAAGAAGAAAAGTACTAAGAAAAAGGCAGAACAAATAGAAAACACAAAACATGTTAGAAATAAATAAAATATATACCAATAATAACAACAAATATAAATGGCTTAAACTCATCAGTTCATAGGCACAGGTTGTCAGACTGTATTTTTTAAATTATATATACAGTATACTGGTGACACACCTAAGACAGAAAGACCCAGAAAAGTTGCAAATTAAAAGATATGCATAGAAAATACTAACTGAGAATTACCATTAACAATAGAAAAAAAATATATTATTTAAAGCAATAAACATTCATAGAGAGAAACGAAGTCACTTGACCATAATAAAATGGTCAATTTTGTTATCATTTCTGTCAAAGGATAGAAAAATCTTAAACTTGTATGCACCTATTAATATAACTTCAAAATATAGTTTTTAAATGGCAGGACTACAGGAGACACTGACAAATTCACTAATATAAAGATTTTTTTAAACATTCTTCTCTAAATAATTGATAGAGCAAGCAATCTTTAAAATTAGAAAGAAACACAGAATATTTAAGCATCACAATTAACTATCCTGACTTGCTCCCTAAAATTGCAGAATTCTCAAGTGGACATGGAATATTTATAAAGATTGACGGTATCCTGGGCTATGATCCAAGCCTCGACACACCTCTAAAAATTGTTAACATACAAACCACATTCTCTAACCCAGTGCAAATAAGTTAGAAATCAATAACAAAAATATTTTTAACCCTCCCTACATGTGTAAAATTTAAAAACCTCATTAAATAGCCCTAGTTCAAAGAAGAAACCATAACCGAACATACAAACATACTCTGAACTAAAGAATCATAAATATAAACCACGTAGCAAAACTCACGAGTTGTAGCCACACATTATTAAAGAGAAATTTATAGGCTTCAATGCTTAAGAAAATAAAAAGCCTTGAAAAGGCCGAAAGTTGAAGAACTAAGCACACAACTTAAGTAATTACATAAAGAGCAACAGAATAAAAATTTCCAAAATGCAGAAAGGAAGAAACAGTAAAGTTAAGAGCAAAAGTGAACAACTTAGAAGACAAAGATACACAAAAAGGGAATTAAGAAAAACAAATTCCTTGGGTGTGGATGTCCAGGGAATTAAGAAAAACACCTTTCATGTGGTAAAACAGCCTCTACACACTTTTACATACTCGGTCTAAGGCTACTGTTGTATCACAATGTCGAAATGAGCCCTCAGTCTCTCAGAGAATACTGCTTATTGATGTTCTATCTGCCTTTTTAAAATTATTCCTTCGAAAAACATTTTCCCCCTGGCTACAGCATACCACCTACTGTGCTAAATGCTGGTACACAAAAATTAATGAGGAACATCCTTGTCCATGTGCACGTCACAACCACACCCACTTTGTCCCATCAGCTACACAGCCACATCAGAGTCACGTTGATCTTTCACTACCCCATTAGTCAACCTTTTGCTGCATTACTTGATGTTTTTCTAAAAAAAAAAAACCTTCCTCTGGCAGGACTGCAGAGGTGGCTGTTAACCCTGATTTTACTATGGCCATGAATGTTGGTGCCTGAGGCCAACGCACCAAACCAGACGTTTCAGGAAATATTTTTACTTGCTCTGTATTTAGCAAAAAGAAGAATGATCTGTTTCAAACCAACTACCCAAACAAACCTTCACAGCCTTTCTCTTCTAAAATCCTGAAGGATAGAAGGAAGCCTGCTTCAACGGCAAACTGTGAGCATGGCAGAACATTTGAGTGTCCTGGCCAGCACTCCGGGTCGGCGGCCCACGCCCAGCATCCACTGAGCACCCGAAGGCTCTCTGAAGTTTGCCATGTGGGGTTCAGAAGCTCAGGCGGATGGCCATTTGCCCAGTAATTATCGGTCAGTTTAACTGAATGTGACTCTCAAGTCACCAAGCACATTTATCTCATAGAGAAATAAGGGTGACCCTTGTGACAAAAACCAGGTCGATGGTCCTAGAGCCCGGCTCCCGCGAGACAGCATGGAGAGATTACGGGAGCAGGACGCGGTCAGGGCGTCTCCCAGCACCTCAGCCCTGCTCCGCTTCACATGCGTTATAAGTAGATAAAGTAAACTGCTCGATAATAATTACTTCTTCAAAAGAAAGTGGTGTGTTTATATTTTATCCAAGTGTTCCACCACCCTAGCAAAGGATCGGGGCTGTCGGCTGCCAGGTGGATGAGTGGTTCAGAGCTGCTGTCACCTTTGATGCCCGGCCTTATGATTTTATATAGCATAAGTAATATATTATTATGGATTTTATATGTAATGTGTGTAAATCGTATATGTAAATAATATTAAAATATGTAATAAATATATTGTTACATATAATATATGTATATTAATAAATCAAAAACCATTTTAATGACAAATAAGCTGAGAAGAGAGGGCAGCTAGAAGATGAAGTTCTCTCGCTGTTTAGATGCCCAAATGCCCTAGTTGTTCGGGTCAGAATGTTCCTTTCGCTTGCCCAGACTGACACCCATAGTTATCGCCTCTGATCTGGTGTCTTTCAAGAATATATTCTGATCAATTACATTAACTCATCAATTGTAGTATTCATAGGAAAAACATCAATTAAAACAAAGAAGAAAGAAAAGAGTTTTTAAATATCTACATGGAATTATCCTGCCGAGCCACAGCGCTAAACTCATTCAAAGCATCTCCTGTCAGAAACGTTTCCCATTTCCTGCCTTCGAAGCCCCCTTCCCCTTCGGATGACCATTCTCCAAGGACCATGAAAAGCGCTGTTGGCTGGACATTCCCACCCCACTGAGCAATACGATCAGCACCTCCGTGTCGCTCACTGTGGCCTGTCACAACAGTCATGCTCTTACTTGCCATGTGCAATTTGAAGAGGAAACGGAGAACTTAGAGACCACATTTTTTCCGTAGAACCCCAACTCTGTCTCCTCTCCCTCTCTCCATCACAGCCCTTTCTCTCCTTCCCCTAGTGTAGTCACACAAGGACACACACACACACACACATGCCACCTTCCCAGTTCCCGGGAGAACTCGGTGACCGGGCGGTGTGTCCGCTGTGTGCTCCTGTAGGGCCCAGTAATAGAGGCTCAGCTGGAGCTCATGAAGAAAACATCGCTGCACTCAAGTGAAGACACAGGATTTTACGATGCTTCAGACACAATATTAATTATTTACCAAAAAATGAGTTGCACCTGCATTCGAAGGTAACTATATCAAATCAAATTTATAGCATGCAGATGATTTTGACTCTTTTATCACACATTTGTTTCTTAAAGCAATTATGTTAAAAGAGGCTCCCTCCGGCAATAAATCCTTATGTTTAACTTAACTCTCATTTTCCATCCTAACCAGGTGCCTCGGTAATAAAACCCAAACTCATCTGACATGTTTGTAGAGCACTTTATCCGAAGAGTCCCAAAGGCTGTACAGATTGCATTCTGTCGGAGGGACGGGAGTAAATTACTCACTTTACGAGAGCTGTGAATAACATTTTCTGGCTACTTCAATCACTACCTCGAACGGCAAGAAGCCAAATCAGTCTCCTCCATCTGCAAGCCTGCAGGGACCCGGAGGGACCAGACCGACTCCCCCGGGCCATGCCTCCATCCATCTTTCTAGTCTCCAGTCACCAGCCAGCTTTCCCTCCTCACTCCGCGTTTTACTCACCAGATCAAAATGTGGAAACGAAAAATGAGAATACTTCAAAAACTTAGCAATCAATACACCAAATGGCCCCTGTTACTCTGAAATGTTAACGCCATTTTTAAGAACAAGCGGCCATTCCATCTGAAAAGCCTCCTCTTGCCATTCATCCTCAAAATTAAAGTCGGTCTGCTAAGCCGCATTCTGCCATTGGTCACCGATGGGAGCCAAAGAGAGAGAGAGAAGGGGCAGGGATTGGTCACAGTAAAATAACGCCTCGCAATAGACAATATCTACATATATAAGTTGCGGCTGCCATGAGAAAAGTCTGTAAAACACCAAAAAAAAAAAAAAAAGAAAAGAAAAAGACAAAAAAGAGCTATGCTAGATCTCTAGCAAGGGCCCAGTGAGGTGGCCGTTGGCACTTCTCTGCGGTGGCTGTGCTCCTTCTCCACGAGGCCACCCGAATCTCGCCGTTGGTGCTCAGGGGAAATAAAGGTGGAGGAATGTATCGTTTGTTATTTTCTGGAAGATTCAACAACAGCCTTCCTAAACACATTCAATCAACCAACATTGATCAAGCACCTACGACACTCCGCTCACCGTGCTAGGCGTGGAAAGCGTGTGACAGCTCACTGTCCCTGCCGAGGGCCTGCGGGGCCTCGTTCCATGTTTTCTACCACTGGCCAAGACGCGTCTAGGCAGTACCTCAAAAGAAGTAACCTCGGGATATTTAATTTATCACTAGGAACACCCCCCAAAATATTCTCTCTAATGTTAACATTACTTACACCAGAGTAATAAATACGTGCAGGACGGCAAATAAACAGCTTCACAGATTGCGAATCGATGCACGCAATGTTTCAGGTTCACGCTAGTATCTAATCAATCCAACAGCAGTTGATTGCTGTGGATATGCCAAATCGATAAAAAAACACACCTTAAAAACACCAATAAAATAGAAGGCTATAGAACAGATACTATGAGACAACCAGAAGCAATTACCCTGTACAATTATGCAGCATAATACCAACAGCAAGTAGTTATCTCAACTGCCCGTGAAAAATGATGGGATGTTTGAAGCTAACTTGCTTCCCATTATGTCTTTCTCAAGCAAAATCCAACGTCGAGTAGTATATTTATAGTCCTTTTTTCGGGTATTCTGGCACCGTCACCAAAATTTACATTTTCAGTGCTAAATAGGACGAATGGGATGATTCAAAAATTCCGTTCAAAGCATGAACTCCTTTGGGTCCCAAGTAGGACACTGCTTGAGGCCACAGAAAGGCCACGTCCCCATGCTCAGAGAAGTCCCCTGCACTCCTAGGCCCACGGAGCTGCACACTGGCCTGGGGTCCTCGTCTTGTCCCCACTCCATGCCTAGGAGACGACGGCTGTGTTCGCGGTAGCTCCATATGCTACTGACCCTGTGCTTGTGTTAGTTTCCAAAATTCCTGCAGTCGGAGGTCCCCAGTGTAGCCCGACCCTCCCTCAGCGTCTCGTAGGGACCTCCCACGTCGGCCTGCGTGCACAGCAGCTGGTCTGGCCGAAGGACGGGGACAGAGAAAGAGGGGAGAGCAGGGGAAGAGAAGAAATGAAAGCGAAAATAGAAACATGAGAATAAATGTCATGCAATGAAATACGACCCGACAGTTTGAGAATAACGTCGATCTGTATTAGGTGTTCTGTTCTATGCGAATAGAAGTATTTCTAACTCGCCCATTCTAAGGCCACAACTGGACGTTGATGAGACATGAAAAGGCCCGGGCCAGGTTCTGAAGATTGTCTCTTTAAAAGGGTCAAATGTCAGAGTGAATGAATACTAGCTAGCAAGGAAATGCAACTCAAAACCGCAATGAGACACCGCCTCACACCTGCTAAGATGGCGATCATCAAGAAGACAAGTAGTAACAGGTGTTGGAGAAGTTGTGGGGGCAAAGGAGCCCTCGTCCACTGCTGGTGGGAATGTAACCTGGTGCAGCCACCATGGAAAACAGTACGGAGGTTCCCCCAAAAAACCAAGACTAGAATTACCATATGACCCAGCCATCCCTCCTCTGGGTGTCTACCCCGAAAATTTGTAAACATTTATCCATGAAGATACATGCACCCCGATGTTCACTGCAGCGCTATTCACAGTGGCCGAGACACGGAAACGACGAAGTGTCCTTTGATGGCTGGATGAAGAAGCTGTGGTCCACACACACAACGGAACACGACTCAGCCGTGGGAGAAGATGAAATCCCGCCGTTTGCGACAGCACGGATGGATCTCGCGATTACCGCGTTAAGCAGACCGAGTCAGATGGAAAACGTCAAGAACCGTATGATTTCACTCATTTGCGACATCTAAAGCCGATAGCAACGAATGAACAAGACAAACAAAAACTCAGACACGAACAATAGTTTAGCGGTTACCAGGGTAAAAGGGGGAGGGTAGATACGGGTCAAGGGGTCAAATACACGGTGATGGAAAGAGAAGTGACTTTGGGTGGTGAACACACAGTGCCACATACCTGAGACGTGTTACTGAACTGCGCACTTGAAACCTATATCGCTTTCTTAACCAATAAATAATGTCATCCAATAAACAATAACGAACATGAATAAACGATGTGTAAGGCTCCATGCTGTTGTATGAGGGATGGATGGGAAAATGTCTCAGAAAGGAAAAGGGTCACCGTCCTCAAATGAACAGGTGTCACAGAAACGGAAGTGAGACCTATTCTCCAAGGACCCACGGCTGGGAGAGCAGAAGCTGCTGCCAGGGACTGTTCTCGGTGTGGGGAAGGGTTTCCTGAGCATCAGGCCTCGGGTCATCTCAGGCCAGGGAGTTCTGTCACCGAAGACAGCCCAAGCCAGGTAGAGACGAGCAGAAGAGAACCTCGCCCTCTACACTCCTGACTTTGGAGAGGGAATGGCACCGTGGGCCAGGGCCATTAAGGGTACGAGTGTCCGACAGAGACAACAGCCAGGCTGGTCTAGAAAGGAGAACATTCCAGAACTGAACAGCAGCTGACTGCTCTGAAAACCGAGAAGGGACACGGGGAATCCACGGAATTGTGCCTCAATTAGGCACGACGAGCAGCAGCGTGACGTCCAGCCCTTGGACTGGTCCACAACTGACGCTGCTGAGAACAGCCAAGAGCAGTCGGAGGCGGGAAAAGCCA